>NC_142082.1:146734074-146938898 GCF_054644295.1 Miniopterus natalensis
ACCAAACACACCAACTAAGTAGCTTTCCTGTCTCCTTGGTGACAGTGACACATTTGCTGCCTTAAAACAAGAACCCATAAGCAAAAGATACACTCTAAAATTTGCCTGAATAGAGGCTTGAGAATGGAGGACCTACTGCACAATTTGTCAACGTGTGGTCTGAACAACATCCTCACCTGAATCATGCTTATGTAAAATGCATTTCCCTGGGCCTCACTCCACACCTCCGGGAATCTGCATTTTAGACGAGCCTTCCCAGGTGATACTGATACAACCTGAATTATGAGGGCTGTGTGTGGTGTTCACCATCCAGAGAGAAAGATGGTAGTCAACATTCCTCCCATCCACATACCTTCAGGCATTTTGCTCACCAGTCACCTCCACCTTCACCCACCTTTAATTCTGAGAAAGAAAACTGATTTTTCAATGCAAGCTAAAGAGAAAAGGGAAGAAGGGTGGTGAGAAATTAGCTGTCAGTCATGTTTTGTTTCCTGTCTAGTTTAAAAGGCTCATTGATTGAAATGTAGACTAAGGTAATAAAAGCCCTAGAGAGAAGAAAAAAAAAAATGGATATTCCAAAAACAGTCATTAAGTTAGAGGGGGAAAAAAGCTAAAAAGAGAAGAAAAAAGGGGAACCATTCTAGGACAGGGGACAGAGGATGGAAAGGGAGTTGTACTGTGGCCATGGGGAAGGCCCTGTTCCCACCTGGGAAGTGAATCCCCATCACTGGATCTGGGGAAGACTGATGCTGCAGGAAAGCACCCTTGGTAGTTTGGGGCTAGGAGGAAATGGCTTTACCCAGTGGCTGGGGTTAGCTGGACATCTGGCTGCCTTTAAAGATAAAGAAGCATGAAATGCTGCTGAACAGGCCCAGGCGGGGAGGCAGAGGTGGCCGGAGGTGGCGGTCATCATAAGCAAAGCAGCCCAGGGGGCTCTAGGGGAAAGGGGAACCCAGTCAGCCCAACAGTAGAAGGAAGCTGGGAGAAGGGGGCTAATGCTATCAATCTAGTTATTGGGTGACCCACAGAGGAACAGTCCATTACTGCGTATTTTTGTTTTATTGTTGCTTTTGAAGAAGTGGGATTGCAACTTTGTAGTATGTATTTCCAAGCTAGTATCTGTATTTAAACCTGTTCCACCCACCCATACACCACCCACCAGAAAAATCTCTACATCTCTACATTCAGATTTTTTTTTAATCTCATATATAAATAAGTTGTAATTTTACTGGGGCTTGTTATTGTTGCTGTTTTTGTTATTGCTTACTTTTATATAGCAAATAAACTTCCATAATATATATTTAACAGATTATTGGGGGTTAACTGAGGAACATACCACTACTTTTTTATTCTTTCTATGAGAAAAATGCATTCTGAGTTCCAAAGAAG
This sequence comes from Miniopterus natalensis, assembly GCF_054644295.1. Lineage (NCBI taxonomy): Eukaryota > Metazoa > Chordata > Mammalia > Chiroptera > Miniopteridae > Miniopterus > Miniopterus natalensis. Next base: position 146,735,464 of record NC_142082.1, read on the forward strand.
CAATTTTTAAACAAAATTTTGGATCAGTACTCATGGGTAATTGGAGACTTCCCGCGCAACTAAATGTGGGCAGTTAGAGCTCCTATATTGGCATCTTTGGTACAAATGTTTAGCCACAGTGCCCTCTAGTGGTATAACTGTCATTTCAACACAGATAGACAAATCCACTGAAAAAAGCTTTTCTATGTAGAGATGAATGTGTGTATTTAAAAGTCTCAGAACCACATAATCCAAGAATTTTATATCTGGGAAATACTAAGAAATATCATCTGAGTTTATTACATGGTCAAAACGGAATCACTATTCACTTGATCACTGAAATATTACCTGAGGAATCAATTAATCAAGGCCTTCCTTGGTTTTGTTCTTTTTAAATTAAAGACATTGGTATGGATACAATAATCAGCGATTTAAGACACCCTTCCTTCTTATTTGAATTTTTTAACTTTTTGTTGAAGTCCAGCTTGCCCTCTTTTAGATGATGCCTTGTTCCTGGGCAAACTTTAAGGCCGGTAACAAGAGTAATAACAGCCAGAGGGGAAATTTTTTTTCCATGGTAACTTCAGGATCTGTGTCTGAAATATCCATTCCCTGATTTATACACCATTACTGCAGTCACCCAATTTGTTTTTCTGAACTGAGTTTCTAAGCCTTTTCAGATGCCCCTCAACAAATAAAACCTCCAAAGTGAAGTTAATAATAGGAATTATGGCAGCCTTTGTGCTGTGCTCGGGCCAGATGCAAGGTAATTTACCTTCAACTTAATTAAATTACATTATTTTCACATACTTAGCACAGTATTTCACAGAACATGGGGGAAAACACAATACAACAAATAGAGTTTCTAAAGAAAGATCAGAGTAAGGAGAACAAAGAATACGAGGAAAGAAAGAAAAGGGGCAACATAAAAGCACAACATTAAAGAAAAAAATAGTAGTAACCAAGAAATGGAAATGCAAGTGTCTATTTTCCTTGCTACATCTAGGTGAGTAACCATAAAGTTTAGAAAGTGTGGAACTGGGTAGTGTAACAGCTTTTGATTACGAAGAGTTACTTATACTTGCCAGATAACAAAAGGTTAGGAAGTTGGCTATAATCTAGTACAGTGGTTTTCAAAATGCTATCCCAGAACAGCGGCTCTAGTATCACCTGGAAACTTTGCTAGAAATTCTCAGGCCCCTCCCCCACCCACACCCACCCCAACCCCCAACCCCCAGACCTTCTGAATCAGACTATCCAGGTCTTCACTAGTCTAGGTGATTCTGATGCACAATAAAGTTTCAGATGTACTGTAGCTCAAACACTATCCTTACTTGGAAGCAGAATTCAGAAAATCTGTGCATAAATTCTGTGACAATTCTGAGCAACCTGATTTTAGGTATCTATTTTCTTATCTTTGAAAAGAAGACCATAATACCCACCTGATACAGGTAGTAAGCTCCTGTATCAAGTTAAGGCCATTCATTCATTCATTCAGTCAGTCATGTTTTTAAACAAATATTAATCGAAAACCTAGTATGTGCTAGGAACTGGTCTAGAGAATGAACAACACAATAGAAAATCCCTGCTTTCCTGGAGCTTCTGCTTCAAGTGAATGAAACATGCCTTAAACAATAAACATTGTATCAGTTTCCTAGGGCTGCCATAACAAAGTACCACAAAGTGGTCATTTAAAGAACAGAAATTTACCATCCCACAGTTCTTGAGGTTAGAAGTCTGAAATCAAGATATTAACAGGATTGGTTCCTTCTGGGGGCCTGAGGGAAGAACCTGTTCCAACCTCTCTCCTTGTCTTGCAACTGGCCATCTTCTCTCTGCCTGTGTTTCTGCATATCATCTTCCATCCATGTGTGTTTGTCTCTGTGTCTGTTTCCCCTTTTTCTAAGCTTATCAGCCATAATGGATTATGCCACAATAATTATCTCATTTAACTTGATTACCTCTATAAAGACCTTATCTCCAAATAAAGTCACATTCAGAGGTCCTAATCCTACTAGGGATTAGGACTGCAACATTTTTTTGGGAGGGGGGCCAATTCAACCCATAACACATTTTAAATAAGTAAATTATATAATATGTTAACTGATAAATAATGCTAAGGAAAAAAATTAAGTAGGATCATTGGGTTTCAGAGTGCTGGAGTTGAGTTGGGGTGTAATTTAAATAGCAACTGAAATAAGACAAGAGCAGGCCTCAGTGGGCAGGGGACAACTGAGCAAAGACTTGAAGGACTCTTAGAACAGATGTTACAGAGGAAACTCAAGCACCAGGAGGTGACCTTCTGTGTCCACTTTGAGCCCAAGGCTCGTCATTGTCCTTTGTCTCCTCCAGCTCTCAGCTGTGTGCTGTGCAAAGTGAATCTACATGAGGGTGGGTGTCAGTGACCACAAACCAAGCTCCCAACTATTTTCTTTGAGGCCCTTTTTTTAAAAATCTTCACCCGAGGATATTTTTTCCATTGCTTTTCAGAGAGAGTGGAAGGGAGAGGGAGAGAGACAGAGAGATCAGTGTGAGAGAGACATATCGATTGGTTGCCTCCCGCACACACCCAGACCTGGGCAGGGATGGAGCCTGCAACCGAGGGGCAAGGTATGTGCCCTTGACCGGAATCAAACCCAGGACCCATCGGTCAGCAGGACGAAGCTCTAATCAGGGCGAGGCTCTTATTTTAAAAATTTTTAGAAATGTATGCTAACGTCACTTTTGCCAATTTTCCTAAACATTGGAGAAACAAGGATCACTAAACCCAGCATATTTCCCCAGAACACTGAAATATCAATACATACTCTGTGAAACAAAAACAGGAATGTTGGAGCCGGTGGGACCGTTTCGTAAGTCATTAGTTCCTTGGGAATGTGGTTTCTAGCCACTACTAGATTATCCACCTTTCCTGAAAATTAATTTCCTACGAAGATTCTCTTCTTAAATATTCAGAATTTCCTAAAAGATACTGTAAACCAACAAGAAACATCGGTATGAAAATTCATATTTTACATTTACGTTTCATGGGGTCAGGCTTTACGAAACTGGGTCTTAAATTCTCCTAAAAATATATTTCTAGATTTGTTTTTTATTATTTTGACTTCCTACTATGCGTAAACAGATATTTTCTTTACACGAGGTACCTGGCCATGCATTTCTCTTGAGCAGATGTAAGGAGCTATGGCAGAAATACCACCGGCTATCAGAAGGCCCAAATTCAATCTCAGCAACTACCTTAATCTGAGCCCTTAAAGTCAGTTGCCTCAACTACAAAATAAGGAGGGTCATCTGAGTAGCTCTCAGCTCTCTGCTGGCATCCACACACCAGAGGGAAACAACACCTTCCTTAAGCGTCAGAGGTCCGCTGGGACATTGCATGAGGCTGCAGGTGGGGATTAAGGGTAGAATGCCTCTTTGAAAAATTCCCACACAAAACTCTGATCTACCCTAGAGGCCAAGATGGGCTGTTACGTCACTGCCTTGTTCAACACCACTGTAAGTAGAACCTTCTAGACATGGTCTCTGGTCCATCTAGTCCCTGAGCCAACCCTGAGACTCATAGTCAATGTACCAATACGATTACTACCACCCTCACCATCTCCAACATCACCATTTCTGCTCTTACCATTAGTCACTGCTATTACTATTGCTCCTGAGGTTACTATTACTGTTGCATTGATTGCTCATTATATGACAGGCACTGTGCCAAGTATAATACTTACAGTGTTGCAGTCTATAAAGCCATGTGTGCAAAATACCACTTTATTTTTTCTGTGAGAGAAATTTCCACCTCTAGCTCCTATCTGGCCCGGAAGCAGAAACGTCACGTTAGTTGTGATGCACTCAGTTCCTTGCTGGCCCAAGTCCATGGTCTTCTGTGCATCTTTCCCTCTTCTCGCCCTCTCATTCTTCCCATCTCAACACTGAGATCTGCTCTGGGAGGACATGTCCAAACCAATCTCAGCGGCAAGGGAGATCGAGTCTGTTCTTTTCTACATCACACAGCTCCCACTGGAAATCATAAGGTCGCCTTGGCCTATCTACCTGAAATCAGTCCTGCTGTATTGCTCCTACTCTGTGGGGCTAGAGGGACTCTGACCATGGCTTGCCACCTCCCAGGCTTCACACAATGAGCAAGACACAGTACTTCCCTTCTCCACGCTCCCCACGTGTATCTGAGGTGACCAAAGTTCTCTGTGCAAGTCCCCTGCAGAGCTTGTTGGGTTTAAAATCCTTTCTCAGGGACTGTCATCAACAGGTGTCTTCCTCTCTTACTTCCAGTGAAGGCTAGTTTTACGGGTCAATTTACCTAAGCCATAGTACCTAGTTATTCAAACACTAATCTAGATATGGCGAAGGTCTTTTGTAGAAGTGGCTAACATCTACAATCAGTTCACTTTAAAGGAGCTTGGTCTCAATAATGCGTGTGAGCCTGATCGAATCCGTCAAAAGGCCCTAAAAGCAGGCTTGAGGTTTCCCTGAGGAAAAACACATTCATCTTCACGATAGCATCGGCTCCTGCCCAAGAGCTCCCGGTCCGCCTGCCTCCTTTACAGAGTTCAAACTTGCCAGCCCCCACAATCACATGAGCCAATCCTTGACTGAAGATATATATAATATTATCTTTATGTATGTGGTCTCTTTTTCCATCCCCTCTGGTTCTGGTTCTATAGAGAAGTCTGACTGATATATTTTCCCTATTCTCCTTCCTTCTCCAAGACAAAGAATTTTTATCTTAATATTTCAAAAGGGTATCCCATTACATATAAATTATCAGTTGATTCAGTCCTAATTACCACTCTTTAAGATAGATATTGTTATCCTCATTTTGCAGATAAGAGATTCTAGGATTAGAGTGGGGAAATAATTTGCTAAAGGTCATTCAGCAAGCAAGGAGTTGAGTAGATATTGGCTAATCTCCAAATCACTGGTCTTGCCCATTAGCTGATATACTCTGAAATTAGACTTTCTAATGGCTGGTGCTTAGCATATGGGACGGTTAATTTTATGTGTCATTGTGACTGGATCACGGGGTGCCCAGATTAAACATCATCTCTGGATACGTCTGTGAGCTCGTCTCTAGCATTTGAATCGGTGAATTGAGTAAAGCAGATGGCCCTTCCCAATGTGGGTGTGTGTCATCCAATCCCTGGGAGGCCTGAATGGAACAAAAAGATGAAAGAAAGTAAAATTTGCTCTTTTAGAGCCTGACTACTCAGCTGGGACATCGGTGTCCTCCTGCCCTTGGACTGGGACTTGTGCCATCAGCTCTTCTGGTTCTCAGGCCCCTGGACTAGGACTGGAAATTATACTCTGGAATTTAGACCCAGCATTCCTGGCTCTCTAACTTACAGACACTGGATCATGGAACATCTCAGGCTCATAACCACATGAACCAATTCCTTATAATAAATCTCATTTTGTCTGTATAGCTATATATATTTTCTCACATATTATGTATTTTTATATATCATTTATATAATTTTTCAGAGAGACAGATGATAGATGATTGATAGATGATGATAGATGATAGATAGATAGATAGATGATAGATAGATAGATGATAGATAGATGATAGATAGATAGATAGATAGATAGATAGATAGATAGATAGATAGATAGATAGATAGATAGATAGATGATGGATGATAGATGGATGACAGATAGATAGATCCTGTTGGTATTGTTTCTTTGGAGAACCCTGACTTGTACAGCAAACCTACATGCTACTGTAAGTGCAGTGATACCAGGGCTCCCACAGACACTCATGCAACTTTCCTATTCAACTTTGGTGTGATCAGTTTCTACAACCAGACTTCACCTTTGCTTTCTAACGCATTTCAATTCTTTGGCTGAATCCAGAGATTTTCACTGTCCCTGTACTCTTGGCTGTAGCCCTGACCACCTTTCTAGTCTTTGTCTTTTCCTCCGTCAATGTCTGTGTGACCTTGTCTCTATAATTCCCAAGTGGTAATTTAAGCCCTATACTTGGAAGCAGAACCACCATCCTCCCTGCAAAATGATCTGTGTATCGCACCAGTTGAGATGGATTTTGGCTATGGGTCTTATCTTACCTACTCCATTACACAATCCGTTAAACACCAGCCTGAATACTGAACCCTGCAGCCCAGCAGCCAAAAGTAGTCTCTTGGCTTCTTGTCTTACCCCATGCAGTTGAGGGAACCATTCCAATCACAGAATCTGCTGTGAGCAGTAACATTAGAGAGGGTGTGACCATCGGCTTCGGGTGAACTCAAACCTGGGATCCACGAGGGATGATGTATGCAACTTTGGAAAATGCATCTCTCTAAAGCTCAGTTCCTTCATATTTAAAATGGAAAGAACAATAATAACAATGGCATCAATAAAAAGAGTAGCAGAAATACCTACAAAGCCTTAGAGTAAAAATTAAATGAGGTAACACCTATCAGCTAACTAATGCCAGACCCAGATCAGTCACTCAGTCAATGTTAATGTCAGTGATGACGATAATGGAGACCATAATAATCTCACAGGTGCCACGTGGATGTTCTTATTTTTAAAACTTGAGGGGAGTGGGAGACATTGGGAAGGCAAAGGGAGACGCATGAGACCAGGCCTCTTTCGCAAGCTAGTCCCGCCTAATAAGACGCAGTCTGCACTCTATGGACAGGGTACACACTGAGCGGGAAGTGGGATCTTCAAGTAGAAACACAGACGCTCAAAGGCAGAAAGAGAGTATCTTCACTCAGTTTCATATTCAGTTCTCTCTCCCCACACCAAAAAAAGAGAGAAAAGTTAAACTAAATTAAAACTAAAATGCACTATTTCTTCTGTTCTTGCAATGATTTTTGTTGAAAAAGTGTAGAAAGACATGTCCCAGGAAACCTCGGTCCTGGGAGGTTGCATCTTAATGGTTAAGCTTGAAGCTTTGGAGTCAAATAGATCCGGGTTCTGTCACGCTTCTATCATTTTCCAGTTTACTTACTTTCTCTGGGCCTTTATTTTCCCATCTCTAACCTCCTAAGGTTAAGACATTCATCAGAATATTTTGTAGAAAGCAACAGAAACCCAAGTCAAACTAGCTTCAACATAAAGAGAACTGACTGGCTCAAGGCATCCAAAGAAAGGTTGAACAAGTGAGTCATGGGAAGTCGGAGATGGAGCTGAGATTCAAGAGCAACTGAAACTATAGACATGGCAAGGTGCTTTTATCTGTCTCTGCATTTAATTTCTTCTAAGAAATATAACAAATATATTTGTTATATAAGACCAACAAATATAACCAGTGAAACCCCCAGGGATTCAGCTACCAGGAGGTCCAACTTTAACATTTTTCTGGTGAAGCATTCCAATTAGCTAAGTTTGGCCAAGTGCCCACCTGTGTTCCAACCAACTGTAACCAGTGAGATAAGGTTAAATAAGAACATGATTGCTCCGGGAGTAGCCATGTAGACAGTGTACAGAAGACGGGATGATGCTTGGCAAAAAAAGAAATACCACAGATATCCTTTAACTAGGTATTTTTAAACCACTTAAAATAATGTTTATAAAAAAATTTTCAGTGAAAATAGATACCTTATATTTAAGCGAAAATATATATAAAACTATACAGAGTATAATCTCAACTTTCGAAAGTGTTATATACAGGGGTGGGCAAACGTAGGTTTACAGTTGTTCACATGGAAAATAATACAACAATTAATAAAAAATAACACAAGAATAAACTGTTTCTTGTACCCACTACTGTAAACCTACGTTTGCCCACCCCTATATACTAAAATCATTGAAAGAAAATGCATTCAAACATTAATAGTGGCCCTAGCCGATTTGGCTCAGTGGTTAAAGCATCAGCCCATGGACTGAAGGTCCAGGTTCAATTCCGGCCAAGGGCATGTACCTCGGTTGCAGGCTCGATCCCTGGCCCAGGAGGCAACCAATCAATGCATCTCTCTCACATCAATGTTTCTCTCTCCTGCTTTCTCTCTCCCATCTGCTCTCTCTGAAAAGCAACGGGAAAAATATCCTCTGGTGAGGATTAAAATATATTTACACATATATATATGTGCGCACACACACACACACACACACACACACACACACATATATATATAGTGTTTATCGTGGGTAATAGATTCATGGATAATTTTCTTAAAAATGTTTTATTGCACTGGCCAGTGTGGCTCAGTTGGTTGAGCGTCCACCCGGGCACCAGAAGGTCACCAGTTAAGATTCTCAATAGGGGCACGTGTCTGGGTTGCAGGCTCGATCCCCATTAGGAGATGTGCAGCAGGCAGCCAATTAATATTTCTCTCTTGCATTAATGTTTCTCTCTCTCTCTCTCTCTCCCCCTCTGGTCCTCCAAAATAACAAAGCTTATTACTTATACAAAAGTTATTCTATGGGAAGAATTTCTGCACATCATTAAATGCTAAGTGTAAACTGACCTAGTAAGCTCTTTTGTTGTAATTGTCATAATGAGGAACAGGAATATAAGAAGATCAGTATATATAAAGTCTTGTTGAATCATGATATTCCACTATAACTAAATATTTTGAGGGGGTCTAGTATTAATTAACACACCACCATTCCTCAGTTACAGATCATTACCTGACTCTGATTAGAGAAAACACAAAAATACTAATGGTTCTTGACCTTTGTAAAACCATGAGACCTTTAACAATACAATGGTCTCTCTCCTCAGAGAAAGAAAAATGCATTCATGAAATTTTGCATTTTTTACTGTCAAAGAGTTCACTCCATCCAGAAGACATTCATAGGCCTCCCAGTGGACTCAGGCTGGTCCCTGACTTAGCAGGATTATGAATATCTAAATATTCTACATTACTATCTTCACTGACATGTAAACATTCTCAAAATAAAACTAACATTGGCATGATAAAACTGGTGCTTTAAAAGAAACAAAAATCTCAACTATTGGTATTTTTAAAAGAATTTCACATACACAATTCCATGTCTGCTCCCTGAGACACATAAATAGTGATTAACTTTTTCCTTTCCCTTCTGTTTTCTCAAGGGCTCTCTGCTCAAGATCTTGAACCCTAACACAAGGGTCTAGTGCACATACCAGGAACATATGTGTTCCTAGTCATTGGGTTTAGGAAAACAGCTTAAATTTGCTTAGTCTGTCCCTCGAAAGAGTTAGGGATTTAACTGAGCTGAGGGATATAGTACAGTAATAGATATAATATCCATTTTATGGATATATAATATCTTACAGCTAGAAGCGGTTGAGTTGGAATTACATCCTGACACAAAGGCTACAGTTTAACTACCTGATGCCTCGAGTTTTATTTGAATGCCTTTACTCCAGAAAGACCAAGAAAAAGATTCTAACTCAAGTGTCAACACTCCGTGATCCTTCCTCTGCCCAGATAGTCAGAGATGAGCTCTCCTTTCTGTAACTTTTACCACCCTCTTTGTCTGAAGCAGTTATTTAACAGTTATCCCGCACTGTTGTCTACTGTGATTTATTCAACAAACATCTATTACCTACCATGTGCTAAGAACTGAAGCCAGGGGGAAGACCAGGGGACAGGAGACAGCCCCTGACCTCCAGACTCTTGAGTTTAGACATGAAGAGCGACAGGAAGTTACTGTGATCAAATGTGGTGAATGGGTAGGTGGGTGGAAATAAAGTCTGAGAGCATCTGTCCTAAGGGATCCAAAATGACTTCTTGGAGGTGTGCAAACTGAACCTTGACAGACGAATAGAACAAAGTCTGAGCAAGGAAGGAAAACAGGCGGATGATGGGGAGTGTTCCATGGCTCAGGCAGCAAGTGGAACGGGCCTCGGGCAGGCCTGGAGCCTGGAGCCTGGAGGCCTGCAGACCTGAGAAGGTGTGGACGGGGGCACACAGCCCACGTTTCAGTCTGGAATATAGTTAGAGGATGGGTGGAGTATAAATAAGCCTAAAGAGGCAGTCAGGGGCTGATTACCAAGAATGCTGTCAGTCAGATAAACTAGCTCGTACTGAAGTACAGGAAGAGCAATGGATTTTAAGAAAGTGATTAACATGCTCAGGCTTGTGCTTTATTAAATTGTCTTTTGCTTCAGTGTGGGAAAGTGGATTGAAAGGGCTGAGGCTGGAAACAGGGAGACCAGTTTGGAGGCTCAGGTAGTAATTCAAATGAGAAGTGATGATGAGTGGATCTTCAGCAATGGGATGGAGCACAAAACAGGACAGGATGATAGGTAATTTCTCTCTCTCATCTGATACATAGATAATAATAAAAACTGACATTTATTGAGCACTTACTATGTAGCAGGTTCTCTCCTAAGTACTTTATATCCAGCTCATTTAAGGCTCAAAACAAGTCAGTTACTCATTATATAGATGAAGAAACAGAAGTTAACTTGGCCAAAGGTCTCTAAGTCAAAGACATTACCTTATATTTGTTCATTATGTGAAATAATGAAATAAATTTTATATATAAATATTATATATAGCTGTGCATTGGTTATTACAATTATCCACCAGCAGAATAGTTTCTTAGGAAGAGAGAACTTTCCTTCCCCCAAAGTGCGCAAGCAGAGATTGTGTGATGACCTGTCAAGCATACTTTGCAACAAAATCCTATATTCTGTGGAAGGTAGACACAGAAAGTGAAGGCCCCTAATAACCCTAACATTTCCTTGACTTTATGATTCAGTGAATTTGAAAGATGAACAGTCTATTCATTAATAGAAAAATCTCACCTTGCAGGATTCTCCTGAGTAAGGAAGTCACCACTCGTCTCAGCCACACTCACAGTCACCATAGTCTCCTGGCTACCACGTCTGACGCCCTCTTTCTATGACTGCTCAAGAGGAAATATCTACTTATGTGCAGTAAGGACACTTCCATCACACATTTCCCCAGAAACCTAATCAGAGTGTAATAGAGAGAAAGGTATTTTATTAAACTCCTCTTAGGTTCATTTTAATTTCCTAAAGCACTGGGTATGTAATAATATGCTCACTTTCATGGAAAATGTAGCGTTTTAGAGTGGAATATATTCTGAAAAAGGCTGAAAATCTTTCAAGTCAAGGGTCTATTCCTTTATTGCTTTTCTGCTATTAACTTGCTCTGGGACTTTAAGCAAGTCCCTTAAGTCTCTCTCAGCTCCATTTGTACCTCATTTGTAAAATAAGGAATAATACCTAACAACCACCTCACAGGGATAGACCGAAAAAAAAAAAAAATGAGCTAATATAGACAGGCAAGATGCTTTGAGATCTTTGGATCAACGATCCAGCACATTGAATACTAATTAATTTTAATGATTTAAAGATGCATACAAATCCTATTAATGTATACACTTCAGAGGAATTCACTGCAATATAAACTACACAAAAACTTGTACAGTGTGAGGTATAAAAACATTTAAATACAAGATCATTTTCTAAATGTCCTCTCCTTTTCAGATTAAAAGCCAGCAGCGCTAAATTTCATCTTCTTCTAAAACTCCAGAGGACAGTAAAATAGCTCATGGTAGCATTTTAAAAGGACATGTGGAGTTACCTTGAAGTCATTTTTGGATAATAAAATGCTTTAAAATCTATTTTCTGAAACTGCAAGAAAAAAGACCTTAGATGCACTGGACCCTCGCTATCTGGATCCGTCCACAGTCTCACGTGGGTGCAGACGGGCAGAAGCTCTCCATCTGCCACACGGCGCCGGAGCTCCAGGCTCAGGGACAATGGCCCACCGCTCTAGCCCCCTCCATGCCAAGAACCGCCTTTAACAAGTCCTTCTCCTAAATCAATTTTCTTACAATTAATGTTTCCTAAGGTACCTCAGCTTCCACGTTAGGAAATGTTGCCCCTGACTGATGTACTAGTTTAAATCTTAGCACAGGGCATGTTTCCCATTTTTGAAATAGAGCCTAAGAACAAGTACATTGTCTCATTCAAACATACTGCATTCAAGGTGTGCAGAAATAACATAGAAATAAAAATCTATTTCTTTAGGAGTCAGGAAATGCCACTGATCCCAAAAACAAGAGAGATTTTAAGATCTAAGCTTCTAAATGAAGGTGAATTATTCCATATTGTTGTTTGAGCATAAAATTTTAGACAGAAACCAAGATAATAATAATAGTCATTATTGCTTAATGATATTATTGATGTTAATATTATATTTTTATAATAAATTAATCATATTATTTAATAATGACAATTGCTATTATCACTATTTGGAGAATAGAGGAGCAGGTATTATGGAGTTGGAATTCCCCAAAAAGAGCTTTGACATATAAGCATATTCAGTGGACACAGACAATAATGTGGTGAAGGTCTAGGGCGGGGCAGGGACTGGGAGGAGGGGGGCTACGAGAGGGGGAAGATTGGGGACATCTGTAATAATGTAAACAATAATAAATAAATATAATTACTCATAAGGGAAAAAAAAAGTTTTGACATTCTAGGTGGCTTAAGTAGTTAATAATTCCCTAACAGAGAGGAGAATTATCCAGAAAAGAATAATGTTTGAGTTAAAAGAGATCATCCATCTGAACGGAATCATGTAAGTCACAGCAGAAATTTCCAATTCCCAAAAGTTAAGTTACTTTCACAAATATCCACCAGTCTTTGAAAAAGGAGAGAGAAGCCAACCATCAGTAGAATAAACTGTAGGAAAGAGAATAATATTGCTGCTAAAAAAAATGTAGCAGTAGATAGGTTCAGGTCTTGCACTGTGAAACCAAAACTAAATTTCAAATACAAATGAGTTATCAGGAAAGCATTACAGAAAAACTCCCTGGCAGCCTGACTCCCATTCTGGTGAGGTCTGAATCAAGAGCAGTGAGTAGGAAGCAATGAATATAAACATAGGCCCAAGAGTAACACATACTGAAAGCCTGTCCCAGGAATATGAAAATAGAGTTGGAAGGAATAAAGTTGCACCCATTTGTAAATCTATTTTTTAACCTATTTTGTGAGAGTCAAATAATAAAACATTGGATGTGACATGTGCAATCTTATTAGCACTTGCAGAAGGGTCAGTAAACACTCCACAAGGATGCCACCCTCCCCTTTTCCTTGCCCACAGCAAACATCACTTATTGAAAAATTACGCTGAGCATGGAGAAGGTCTTAGGATCCTCTTTAAATCACAGCCCCCAGGTAGTCACTACCAATCAACTGGAGTTGCATTTTGAGGTGGTATCTATTTCCCATCCTCAACTTAGAAACTCATAAGAAAAGTTGCCTATAATGAAAAAGCAATGGTTTCTTATTTACATGTTACATTTAGGAAACACTTAAATACATACTTGAAATAGTTTTGAAAAGTACCGGTTACCATTCAGAGCAATCACTAATTGACCTCCCAACCCATCCCCTATGCAATTCCCATTTTAACCACTGCTGAATATTTGACGTAATTTTTTCTAGAATTATCTAATGCACTATAATCTCTCATATTTCCTCAAGTCTAAATGCTTACATTCTAATTTGCAGCAATTTAACAACAGCATTCCTGAAAAATAAAAAAAGTGAAATACTACCATATTAATGTAGTAAAAATTGATGACTGTCAAATTTCATAGTCATTTTTAAGAATATGTGTCCTGTATATATATTTTAATAAGCTAAGGTTTAAAATCCACACTCTTCTAAGAAGTACTTACTTCTAAACTAAAGGTTAAATAACACGAACACACATATCTACAACCTACTTTTGCAGATGCTCCCAGACATCTATTTTTTAATTTATATAAGAGTTTTATGGGCCCTTTCCATGAAGAGTTATTGCCACACAGTATCTTATTTTATTCTCTTATAAGAAGATATTTAACTGAAATCTTTCTATTCAATGTTTTACATTTTCATGTTTTCCACAGCACTAGTGTCCTTTCTAAGGCCTGGCCTGAGATCCTAAAGGGATTTCAACCAAAAAGGAGTATGTTATTTCAGTTGGTGCAAAATTAGAACACAGTAACAATATCCTGACAAATTAAAATTGGTGGTTTTCTATGATTAATTTCAGGTATTAAATAGAGTTGAAAATAAGATTCCACCCCATCTTCAAACATTCATGTATTTTCCTGCCAAATATAGAAACGAATATTAATATTTAAGTTCCTGGAGGAGGCCAAGGAAGACATAACTTGCAGATATGACAGAGCTCAGAAATGGATATCACTGAATCATCAGAACTGAATGTAGGCTGATAAATACAGTCATTTTTTAAAAGAGATGTATATGAACACCACCTGAACTTTAAGAAATGCGTATAGCCAATATCACATGAAAAAGTTCTAATTCACTAGTACCTAAATATGACAAATTAAAATGAGATTCCATTTTTTGCCCACTGGATTATTATTTTTCAAACTGGCCTATGGCATAGGTGATTCCAAGAAACAAAGTAACTAGAAAACAGGGAAGTGACATCAACAAGGTGGCAGGGTGGGAGACCGTGAACCCTTCTCGTCCCACAAACATACTTATTCATCAACAATTAACAGAAAAATCTCCTTTGTGAGACTACTTGAAAGGCTCCTGCACCTCAGAAGAGTGTGAAACCAGCCTCTATGAAGCCAGTAGGGAAATTCGGAACACCCTCTTGCCAGAGTCCCTGTCTCTGGTGTAGTGCCATATGGTCAGGAAGAGACCCCATAACCCCCAGCCTTACCCAGGGAAGGAAATGGATTTATTCATGCATCCAGCACCCCAAGTTTTCTGAGGAGGTTCCTTAGTGAAATGGCTTCTGTCTTGATAGTCTTTGAGCTCTGACTTGTCTGGCATAAAATAGCCTCCCAGGGAAAAACAGAGATGGTGGCTTGGGCTGATAGATGCCATAGTTTCTATCCTTTGCTCAGCACAGACTGAATGGACAAAAAAAATGCCAGATCTCAGCCTCCTCTTGGGGAGGGAAAGAGTTGACCTGTGTGTCCAATGACCCAGCTTCTCTAAAACCAGCCAACCAACTAGCATCCATCATCTCAGTCCTGAGGTTCCGATGAGGTGTGGCATAGTCTAGCAGCCTGGAATGAGGTGATGGCTGGGGCTAACAGACACCGCAGATTCTCCTCACACCCCTGCTCAAACAGAATGAGTGGGTGAAAAATCCATGCACCCAGTGCCCCAGCTTCCCCAAGGATGTCTAAAGAATTAGCATCTGTCTTACCAGCTGTGAAGTTTTCACAGGTCCAGCCAGCATAGGCTAGTTGCCTGGGAGAGAACAGTACGGCACTGGCATAAAGACAGACATACAGACCAATGAAACAGAAGAGAAAGCCCAGAAATAGACGTTGTATATACAGTGATCTTTGACAAGGGTGCCGAGAATACACAATGGGGAAAGGATAGTCAATTAAACAAACGGTGTTGGGGAAACTAGATATCCACATGCAAAAGAATGAAATTAGACCCTTTTCTTACACCATACACAAACATAAACTTAAAATGTGTCAATGACCTAAATGCTAGACCTGCAACTGTAAAACTCCTAGAAGAAAACGTTCGGTAAAATCTCCGTGACATTGGTCTTGGCAGTGATTTCATGGATATGACGACAAAAGCAAAGGCAAAAACAACAAAAACAACACCACCACCACCACAAGCAGGACTGCACCAAACTAAAAGCACGAGAGACAATCAACAGAGTGAGAAGGCATCCTGCACAATGGGGATGCGAAACGATGCAAACACTACGCAATACAGGATGGGGGTTCCTCAGAGAAATTCAAAAACAGAACCACCACATGATCAAGCAATCCCACTCCTGGGCATTTATCCCAAAGAATTCAAATCAGAATCTTCAAGAGGCATTAGCGCTCTGCTTACTGCAGCACTATTCACAATCGCCAAGATGTGGAAACTGCCTGAAATGTCCATCAGTGAATAAATAGATTAAAAATTGTGATATATAAATGGAATGGAATACTATTCAGCCTTTAACAAAAAGGAAATTCTGCAATATGCTACATCATGGATGAACCTTGAGGATTATGCTAAGTGACATAAGCCCAGCACAGAAAGGCAAATACTGCATGATTCCACTAATAGGGGGGACTTAAAAAGTTAAATTCATAGACTCAAACAGTGAAATGGTAGTTGCCAGGGGCTAGGGGGAATGTAAATCAATGGGCACAAAGTCTCAATTAAGCAAAATGAATACGCTCTAGAGATCTGCTGTAAAACATTACACTTGTAGGCAACAATAATATATTAAAAATTATATGAGTTTAGATTTCAAGTTGTCTTTTTACCACAATAAAATAAAATTTAGAAAATAAATAAATAAAATTTAGCCACTGAGTCTCCTAGAGAAAACTACTGAAATAGAACCACAGTTATTAAAAATCCTCCTTTTGAATTTTCTATTCAGAATCTAAAAATAAAATAAGGAAATTTTTAAGAAGAAAGAAGAAACTAGGTAAAAGTCTCATTGAGAGATAAGTTCACAATAAAATGTGCAGGCTGCTCAAGGCAATGAAAATCCCAGGTGGACAAGACAAGGAAAACAAAGAACTAGAAAATAGATAAAAATATGTTTAAAATAAAAGATGTTTTAAAATGAATAGAAACCACACTGAAAAGAAAATATCCTAGTATGTGTATTAGTTTGCTAGGCCTGCCATAGGAAATACCACAGACTGGGTGGCTTAAACAGCAGAAAAATATTTATTTTTAATCCTCCTGAGGATATTTTTTTCCATTGCTTTTCAGAGATAGTGGAAGGGAGAGAGGGAGATAGAGAAAAACATAGATGTGAAGAGACACATTGACTGGATGCCTCCAGCACAAGCCTGAACCAGGGCCAGGGATCCAGCCTCAACCGAGGTACATGCCCTTGGCCAGAACTGAACCCAGGACCCTTCGGTCTGCAGGCCGATGCTCCAACCACTGAGCAAAACAGGCTAGGGCCAGAAATTCATTTTCTAATAGTTCTGAGGTCTAGAAGTCCAAGTTCAAGGTCTGGCTTCTGCTGAGGCCTCTATCCCTTGGCCTGCAGATGGCCATCTTCTTGCTGTGTGTTCACATGTTTGCATCTTTGTATGTGGCCATGTCTGGTATCTTAATCTCCTCTTCTTACAAAGACATCAGTCATGCTGGATTAGGGGCCACCCATCTGACCTTATTTTACCTCATCTCTTTAAAAGCCCAGCTTCAAATGTAGTCCCATTCTGAAGTACTGAATATTAGGAGTTAAACATATGAATTTGGGAGGGAGGGGACACAAGCCTGTAACAGTATGGAAGGGGAAAAATGGCTGATTTGAAAAATAAAGTAAAACTTACGTAAATAAAAATATAGTCTGGATCTCTTACTGTTTAAGGCAGCATGGAGGCACCTGGAGAATATTATGCTAAGTGAAATAACCCGGTCAGAAACGGACAAGTATCCCATGATCTCACTTGCATGTGGAACTGAACGAACAAAATAAACTGACAAGCATAATAGATCCAGAGACATAGAAGCATGGAACAGACTGACGAATCTCAGAGGGAAGGGGGGAGGTAGGGGTGGGAAGAGATTAATCAAAGAACCTATCCGCATATATGCATAACCCATGGACACAGACAATAGTGTGGCGAAGGCCTGGGGGAGTGGGGGGAGGAGCAGAGGGGAGGGGTCAATGGGGGTAAAAGGGGACATCTGTAATACTTTCAATAATGAAAATAAATTTTAAAAGAATATATATACAGTCTGAAATTTAAAATCTGATTGGTAGGTTAAACAGCAAAAGTTCACCTTAGAGTTTAGAGAGAAAATTAATGAACTATAAAACATCTGTGAATAATGTATAATACGGTACAAAGAGATAGAAAGATGGAGAATAAAAAGCAATGAATAAGAGGCAAAGAAATTAAGATGAGATGGTCTAATGAATGTCTTACTGAAATTCCAGAAAGTATATTACAGAAAGGAAAGGGAAGCAATATCTAAAGACACATGGCTGAGAATTTTCCAGAATTCACAAAACACACTAATTCTAAAATTTGAGAATCTCTCAAAATTCTAAGCAAGATAAATGAAATCTACAGTTAGACATATTGTACTGAAATGCAGAACTTCAAACACAAAGAGATCTTAAAAGCAGTAATGGAGAGGGGGAACATCATTATCTAGAATGCAATAAAAATTATAAAGACTTCAGCAACAATAGATGCAACAGGACAAGAGAATATTATGTTCAAAGTGCTGAAGGAAAATAATAGTCATTTTTAATTCTATATCCAGCTATACCACATTCAGAAAAAGAAGACAAAATACAGAGAAAGAAATTAGATGTACCTATCTGAAACAGTTAATCATAATTACTTCTAAGTACATTAATTATAGATGTTTTATTTCTTCTTTATACTTTCATGTATTCTCAAAAATTTGTCTAATGAGCCATTGTAACAATGACAATTAACATTAAGAAAAGAAAAAAAAATTAAGCAATTAAACCATATAAAAAGTGAAAAAAGAATAACGTTATAGTCATTGTCTCCACTTTAACAAAATGTAATTTTTCTGGGTGTATTACATCTCAAAACTCACTAAAATAAATAATTCATTCAAAGGCTCATTCTTTTCCAATAAAATTAGTGATCCCCAAATTAAAACTTAAGAAGTGTGGCAGTGGCTTGGAACTCAGATGTATTGGAATTATGACATTTTATTAATATGACTGAACTAACGTATTCTGGAACCTTCAATTTGAGGCGTCAGCTCTGGTCTCTCAGCACCAGCCTAGTATGTCAGCAGTCAGAGGTGTGGCCAGTGAGCCAAAGTAGGAAAACTCTTGGGATTCCATACTCAGTTCATCTTAGGTTGCTTTTAAATTACCTTCTTTTGCCCCAGCTGGTTTGGGTCAGACTGAAGGGTCCCAGGTTCACTTACGGCCTAGGGCACACACCTCAGTTGCAGACTCAGTCCCGACCCCGGCCAGAGCAGGAGCTGAGGCAACCAATCGGTGTCTCTTTCCCATTGATGTTTCTCTCTCTCTCTCTCTCTCCCCCTTCCACTCTCTCTGAAAAGCAATGGAAAAAATATCCTCGGGTGCAGATTAAGAAGAAAAAATTACTTTCTTTTAATCATCTTCATTTTCAGCTACTACATTTGCTTACTAACATCTTAATTATTTTTTATTAACATATCTGGCACTAATAATTATAACCTAATTGTTATTGCTAAATCTTTCCTTCCAAAATACTCCATACACAAAACAATACTTGGAAATAAAGTCAGTAAGAAGTAGTCACACCACAGTTACATTTCACAAGCACTGTTAAAATGAAAAAGTACCAGAGCTAATATCTAAAAAGTATGCTCTTCATTATAATTTTTTAACTGGGGATAATTATTAAACCATATCATGCCATTTTTGTCTCTCTGTGTATCTTTGGAATATGCCATAGTTTAGAAAAATTGTATCACCTTTTTTTAAATCTGAATATTACTTTCATATAAATATAAAGCTTTGACCTTGTAATTTTCAGTGTTTTATTGCAATTTTACTAGCATTTGGGCTCTGGCAGAAACCTGCTGTTTTCCTTGCAATAAAATGACTTTAAAATAACTTTCCAGCCCACACTTTATTTGGTGAGCACAGGAGATGAAGGCTTTAAGCAATCCCTAACCAATCTATAAAGCACTCTCGAGAATTTCAAGTTACTGTTTGAATTCTCTGCATGCAGAGATTGGTAGAAATGTATGGACATTTTCTTCCTATTGTTTTCTATCAAATGATTCCCAGTTTATTAATTTGCAATCTTTATTCATGTTGGGTAAGCATGAAAAAAATAATCTCAGAGGGGGAAGCTTCAAATTAAGCCATCAAACAAGGAATTTACTTCAGCCCAAAGAAACTCCCATTAGAAATGATCCTATTTCATTGATATTTCCTTTCCAATATTTAATGAAATGGTTCCATTTTGCAAATAAAAGAAGACATTTCAGTGTGTGGGCTGATTTTAAAAGGAATATTCCATTTTGCATGATCAAAGAAAAATGAGTTTAACAAAGAAATGGGAGCAGATTGTGACAGAATGCTTTCTCCTTCAGACACAAAATCTGAGTAAAAAATACTGCAGTTCAAACCCTCGGCATTGCATCCAGACTGTTTTAGGGCCTCTTTTGCTCTTTATTGGTTTCTAAAAGGGTCTATCAATGAGGAAAATTTATGTCCTAATCTCTTCCATCCAGAATATCAAATCTTTCTTAAGGTCATGATTTTCTTTTAAGTCACAAAGAAATGTTAGTAGATGCTGATAAAAAGAGATTAACTGCAGTGGAAAGGTCAGGTGCTCATCAACTGATTGAAACACTATGTCAATGTAATATAGTAGTCAAGGTATACCTTTTAGATAAATCAAGAGTGGGAAAATAGTGATATATTTTTAATACCTCTGGTTATGAGCATTCTGGTTTCACTTGCTCATGGGAGGCCATGAGGGATAACAGAGTGGCTTACTTTTCACAAAAACTATCCATTGCAAGAATTTTATTATACATTGTAAACCAACCTAAAATAGTTTATGAAACTGTACCTATCCATAATATATACCATTGCTGATATTTTCTAATCCATTCTCTTTATTTATGCCTTTGAAACCGTTAAACTGGAGTATGACTTGCTAACTGTGACCTTGGACAAGTTATTTACCTTCTCTCCATCCCAGTGTTTTCACTCCAAGTCCACGAAATTAAATGAGATAACATATGTGAAGTTCTTGGCACTATGAGTTCTCAAGGTATGTTAATTCTCTCCTGTCCACAACACATTTTGTATAATATGTTGAGTCTATGCTCATATTATGTTGACCAAAACCAAAAACTAAATGCATCCAACAATTAAAATACAGGTACACACAGATACGATCAATGACCATAGTAATGACCCAGTTTATTAGACCTCCTTGTATCCATGACCCTGCATGCTCCTCTTCCTCACCAACATGTGACTTACTCTAGTCAATGGGATATAAGCAAAGGTGACACAAGCAGAGGCTTCACAATTGCTTGTGCATTGGGCTTGCCTGCGTGCTGCTGGGAACTCTCTCGTGGCTTTTGGGACGCTGCCACCACATGAACACGTCTGCCAGGGCCTCGCAGCCCAGCCACCAGCAGGAGCCGACAGACATACATGTGAGTAAGGTCATCGCAACGCAGGCTAGACCATGGCTGCGTGAGACAAACCAAAGAATAGCCTGCCCAGTCCACCTGAGTTTCTGACACACAGGAGCAAACAAAACAGCTCTTTTATTAAAGTCACTAAATTCGGGAGTGGTTTATTATGCAGCTCTTTCAACTGCATAGTTATTTTCAACTTTGTAATATGAATTTAAAAACGAGATTTGTTCATCTGCTTGAGAAGGCACAGATGAAAGGAAATCCTTAAAGGGGAAATGGGGTCAAAGGACTTTTTGTAGGAAATTCACGTGGCTCAAGTCCCTGGCGGCTGAGCTCTTAAACAAAGTATATAATACGTAAATGGTCTCTATTTTCTGACTGGTGATATCACAGGAGAAGTAAAAGAAGGAATATTTTATTCCCAAGTTACTTCCAGAAGAGATTGTGACTGAGTGATTCCGGGTGTGATTTTTCCTGAAAAAAAGAGACAGACAAAATGATTCTAAAGAGGAAATGGAGGCCTTTTCCCAGTATGATCAAAGGGGAAACTATTAATTTGCCAGCTCAAAAACTTGTCGAGTATATGTAGGGAGATAGATGAAATAATTATGTTAATGTAGAAAAATTAAATTATAAGAAGTTCACTGTCAATTTAAAGAGAGATTTTATCACCGGTCTTCTTGGATATTTTAATTTATAGAAGGCTGATCAAAACAGGCAATTTTTAAAGTATGAAATTTTGGCAATAAAACGTACATATAGGATCCAAGCAAAGATAAAAGTATCTAAAAATAAATATAGGACTACAAAATTTAACTGTAACTTCATCTAAGCTATTTTTTAATGTGTTTAATCAAAAGGAAGGGGGCTAGCAAACAAAAGTGTGTGGGTTTCTTAGCTGGACCCATCTTTGTCTGCACCTAGGAAACAAGGGGCCACCTGTTAGGTCAGTGAGTAGATTAAGTTGGCCTCGCAGACATCTCCTTTTTGTGGAGATGGATAAATTTGAACCTGTTCCCTATATCCAGAGTCACCCTATTCGAACCTGTTCCCTATATCCAGAGTCACCCTCACCCTGGACCCCTCCAATAATCTGACTTCTAATATTGTATTCTTCAGGCAAGCTATTTAAGCTGACCCAAATATCCAGTTTTCCTGTCATTTGTAGTCTTGTCCTAAAATAATAAATGCACATTCCTCCTTACAAAGGGAAAATTTTATTTACTTGTACAATAAAAAGTTAACATATCTTGAAAATGTAATTTCTGTAATAGAACTCATTTTCTTTTTCATTTAATTTCATGGGGCAGTATTTTGCTCCGTTGTAAACATTTATGTGTCCTTTTTTTATAACATTAAAGAATTCTGGACTTGGGGGAAACATTAGAGGTCATCAGTTTAATCACCCAAAGTAGAAATCTTTTCTATAGCCTTCCTTTCTAATAGGTGGTTTATCTAGTAGCTGCTTGAACACTTCTGCTGGCAGAGAACTCACTCACTACTATACCAACAAAAGAGTCATTTTCATTTCAGATGGCTTAAGTAGTTAAAAAGCTCTTGCTTATAGTCAGCTCAAACTGACGCTCCATGGCTGTGATCCATTCATCTTTGTCTGTCCTCTGGCGCTACACAGATGAAGTCTACTCCCAATTGTTCATGACAGCTCTTCACGTATTTGAAGATATTGATAACATCCCCCGGGCTAAAACCCAGAGTTGACAGTTCCTTAAATAAAAGTCAGAAAACCCTTTATTAGTGTGGTCTGGCCTCCAAATGCAAGGAAATGGCCATTGAACCTTTCAGCATATGGACCGAGACCTGATCAAATGTGCTGGCTGTAGTCTAACGCTGCAGAGAACTACTCACTTCTGCATTTATCACGCTACCTAGATGGCATTAGCTCTTTTAACAGTCATGCCACACTAGGGATTCCCATTCAGCCTCCAGTCAGCTAAAACGCTAAGAGCTTTATTAAACACACTTCTATTAAGAGCACAGCCCATATTTTTCTCGTAGACTTTTGAACCCAAGTGTAGGATTTAAAGTTGTCTCTAATTTTACTCTTGCTACTGTCAGCCCATCACCCTAGTCTATGGAGATTCTTCTTAATGCTGATTCCTTGAAGTACCTTCCTCAGCATCTTCACCATCGTCCAACTGCAGACAGGCTGACAGGCCGGAGGCCGATCCAGAGCCCCGAGGCGCACCATCAGAGGCTGCGGAGGGTCGCCTGGCTGTTGGTCTTTGTAACACGTGCTTCACATCCTGCTAAAACCATAAGGCATCCTGCTTTTTTCCAGTATAGAATAATGAATCACTACCACAAACGCATTGGATTTCTGGCAAAATATCACCCTTGTTTAGTGGAGAAGGCAATGTGCCTTGAGAGTCTGCTAACGTTAGGTCTATGAAGATTGATTTTAAAGAGAAAAAAATGCATTTTTCAACCCACGACATTCCTTAATCACAAAACGAATCCTATAAAGTAGCTGTTACCATTTTTACTTTTTAGCTGGGGAAATTTATCTGGCTAAAACTGCAGATTCTCTGGAGCCAGAAGCCTGCACTTGAATTCTGACTCAGCTCGATGCGATACCAGCTAAGTGACCACTGGCAAGTGACTTAACCTCTGTTAGTGGTCTCTCCTCCTCAGACTATCATGAGCGTTAATTAAAATGATACATGTAAATCATGTAACATAGTGCCCAGCAAACAGGTCTTGATAAGTATCGTCTATCGTTATGATGGCCTAAGACAAGAGAGTTAGAAACACAGCAGAGGCAGGATCTGAAGCCTAGTTTGTCTGACTCCAAAGCAACTACAAATATGTACAGTCAAGGACACATAGAACTAATTTTCTTTTTCCCCTAGCAAATACAATTTGTCTTCCTGACATATCGTTTGATCCAATAAAAAAATAAAATTAGGATTTTGAGACTAATAAAAGAAAGAATGCAATTGAAAACACAGCCCAGTTAGGGATTTTTATAGCAACAAGTTCAAGACAAAGCCAGGCTAAGGACAAGATCCCAGGGAAGATGACTGACAAGGCAGACAAGCCGTAGCGAAGGCCGGGCATTGGTGAGGCGGCAACAAATTCATTTGCTGTCAAGTATCTGAAGGCAGATGCTGAATGGGCTTTAGACTGCCCCTTAAATTTTCATAAGTAAAGACTAAGAGGGTAAATTATTCATTAGCATTACATATTATTTACAGATACATCAATATTATTAAGGATATAAATCTCAAAAGGAGACATATAAATGGTCAACAGATACATTTTTTAAAAGTTCAACATCACTAATCATCAGGAAAATGCTAATCAAAGTCACAATGAGGTATCACCTCACACCTGTTAGAACTGCTGCCGTCAAAAAGACAAGAGGTAACAAATATTGGCAAGTATGTGGAGAAAAGGGAACCCTTGTGCACTGCTGGTGGAACTGTAAATTGATACAGCAGCCATTATGGAAAATAGCATGCAGGTTCCTCAAAAAATTAAAAACAAAACTACCGTATGACCCAGCAAGCTCGGGTCTGGATGGACACCCAAAGGAAAGGATATCTTTATCTAAGTGTCCATCAAAGGATGAGTGGGTAAAGGAAATGTAAGGCTCTCTCACACACACACAATGTAATACAATATTATTAAGCCTTACAAAAGAAGGAAATCCTGTC
Source organism: Miniopterus natalensis (assembly GCF_054644295.1). Taxonomy (NCBI): domain Eukaryota; kingdom Metazoa; phylum Chordata; class Mammalia; order Chiroptera; family Miniopteridae; genus Miniopterus; species Miniopterus natalensis. The sequence continues at coordinate 146,760,175 of NC_142082.1, forward strand.
ATACGTGACAACATGGATGAACTCAGAGGGCACTGTGTTAAGTGAAATAAGCCAGACACAGTAAGACAAATACTGCATGATCTCACTTTTATGTGAAATCTAAAAAGTCAAACTCACAGAATCAGAGTAGAATGTTCGTTGCCAAGGTCTAGGGGGTGGGAGAAACGGAGATGCTGGTCAGAGAGTACAAAGTTTAGTTACACAGATGAACAAAGTCTTGAGATCTAATGTATAATATGCATGGTATCCATAGCCACCAATACAGTAATATACACTTGAAATTTGCTAAGAGAGTAGATCTTAAATGTTCTTACCGCACAAAAATAAGGTAACTATGGGAAATTATGGGTATGTTAATTAGCTTGGTTGTGATAATCATTTATAATGTTTACATATATCAAATCATCCCCTTGTACACCTTAAATATATATAATTTTTGTCAATTATAACTCAATAAAGCTGAGGAAGGGCAAGACATTAAGATAGAAGACTTAATTGTCTATGTTTTCTAATAAAAATATCTATTTCCATGTTGCAGCAAAGATGAGGATATTATATTAAATACATGATAACTGGAATAAAAGAAAAAATGTACATCTGGAACAAGGTAGTTAAGATAGAGAAAGAGATCATAAATTTTGCTTATCTTAGTTATTAGATTAAGACAACAAAGGAAAATAAGAGCAGGAATTCTAAAGTGCATTCTTCCACTAACAGGTATCAGTCAGTCTCATGTATATTTAATCATTAAGCACTCTTTTAAACTATATTAGAGATTCAAGAACTCAGAAAGAGAACAAATCTGTCACAAAACATACTTTCTGAAGAATAATTCCAAGCTATATATTCTTTTATTTTAAACAAACAATAATATCAATATTCTGCTATACAATGAAAAGTTTTCTGAATTAAATTTCAGAATGCTGAAGTTTACTTAAAGTCTCTAACACTGGGTCAACCAGAGACATACAAACAGGGCTTCTCTCGACACTGAGATAGATGAGAAAAGACAGTGAAATGTCACAGCTCTAAGTCAGGTGAAATATCAGATAGAATGACACTAGACAGATCTTTCCAGAACATGACAAAGGCAAGAAACTTTTCTTTCTTTCTAATTATGGCTTAAAGTCAAATAACTGAAGGATACAGAAAAAGTTACTTTATTCAATTTAATTAAGCCCTGCTTTTCTTGCCTAACAAGTAGAAAGGTTCTGTGGGGAAGACCAGCACACGTACAGTTCTGGTATAATCTGTAAGAATTCTCATTTAATACACCTAAATGGGGAAAAAAATATGCAAAATGTTCTTTTGTAGCTTCTCAGGTATTTCAGTACTCAAGAAAACTTTGCTACTTTAAAAATAAGAAAGTCAGTAAAATGTGGCATATAAAAATGGGTAACAATCTTGATCTAGGAATAGTCAATGGAGTTCACCTGCAGCTTCCTTCAAACAGTGAACATCTAAAGAAGCAGCTCAGTAAGAATTATACCATCTTGGAAACTAAACCCAAACCAAGAAGCCAAGGTTGGCTGAGCAGCTTTGAATGCAGCAGTAGGACAATGACAGTCCTAAAGTACATGTCATTGCCAAGGGCAGCCAGTCTTATTTCAGACTTTTCTGCCAAACACACCCCAAAGTAGGAGCCACTTTTCAATGTGTCCTGTAGCATGTCTCTGGAGAAAAACAAATTAATAACAATCACACCCAGCATTGAAAGGATACATCACTTTACGCTGCACACACACTTTCCTATGCATCATCTCATATGCTCCTCAAAACAAGGCTAAAGGGTATTTAATCTATAGATATGGAAGTTGAGGCTCAAAGATATAAACATCTAATAAACAGGGCCAGGACTCAAACCTCCACCATCTTATTAAAAACTTACATTAGCCCAATTACAATCACTCTCTCCAAACCCCCTAAACCTGCAAAGGCTGTCCATGGCCCAACTCCAAAGTCTTACTTCCTTGGTTCCTCTATGTATGCTTTCCCTTTTTAAAGAAGAGCAAGAAACATATAGAGAAAAATTTAGCACATCCCTGGCATTTTTGTTTATAACAAAAATTACAGCCCGGACAGAAATGGCTCAGCCATTGAGCATCAACCTAGGATCCAGGAGATTGCAGCTCAATTCCCGGTCAGGGCACATGCCTGGGTTGCGGGCTTGGTCCCCAGTCAGGCGCGTGCAGGAGGCAGCCGATCAATGATTCTCTCATCATTGATGTTTCTATCTCTCCCTCTCCCTCTCCCTTCCTCCCTCTGAAATCAATAAAGATATATTTTAAAATGTATATTTAAAAAAATTACATTTCACCATGAAAATAAAATGGAAGAGAATACAGGCAGATCATCACAAGTCTAGAATGACCACAGGAAAATATCTCAGAGCACATGCCCTGCTCATGCTCATGGTGGTCACAATGGCCACAGAAGGTCATTCTTTTGCATTGCTGGAGTGAGAAGTACCAGCTGTGGCTATTCGATGCATACAGGGCTTGAACTCCTGCTATGCCCTCATTAACACCATCCTGATCAAGTGAGCTAAAGCAACACAGGAACCAAAATAAAAAACTTATTATACTCAGCCACGTCTGCAATTGGCACCTTCAGACTGTAAATACCATGGTATTGATGTGGAATTTTTTTTAAAACCTCAATATTGTGTGAAAAAAAAAAAAACCAAAAACATGCATCTGTCATTTAATTCACAGTAACCACTTTTGGTTGTAAAGCAGGCTTATATTTTCATCCTATCTGCAAACTCCTATCATAGAGAAATGCTGACAGAATATGACAGTGAGCTGAAAAGTTTTAAAAGGCTGCCTGAAGCTAAAAAATAAATAATATATCAGAAGTAAAGACAGTAGTTCTATAGACACACCTTTCCTAGAAACATCATTCAAAATACATTTCTAATTAATGTGTGGTGATCACTGTTATTTTTTTGATGGGTAAGGTGGTCCCATGGTACTAACCACTACAACAGCTGTACACTTTCCCTTTAGGTGTTGGTTATTCATTCTCTGGTAGCAGCTTAGGCAATTGATAATTAAATCTTTCAGTTCATGAAAGTGTCATTTAAAATGTCTCCTTCAGGCAAGAACATATAATGGGGTAAAGACAGACTATTCAATAAATGGTATTGTAAAAATTGGACAGGTACACGCAAAAAAATGAAACTAGACCACATTCTTACACCATATACAAGAATCAACTCAAAGTGTATAAAAGACTTAAATGGAAAACTTAAAACCATAAAAATCCTAGAAGAAAACATAGGCAGTAAAATCTTGAGCATCTCTGTTAGGAACGTTTTTTCTGATATACCTCCTTGGGCAAGGGAAACAAAAAAATAAACAAATGGGTCTACATCAAACTAAAAAGTTTTTGCACAGAAAAGGAAACCATCAACAAAATGAAAAGAAAACCTATTAAATGAGAGAACATATTCACCAAAAATACATCTGATAAGGGGTTAATATCCAACATTTACAAAGAACTCATACAACTCAACACCAAAAAAATCTATTTAAAAAATGGGCAGAGGACCTGAATAGACACTTCTCCAAAGAGACAGGCATACAGATGCCCAACTGGCATAAGAAAAGATGCTCAATGTCATTAATTGTCAGAGAAATGCAAATTAAAACTACTATGAGATATCACCTCACACCTGTCAGAAGGGCTATCATCAGTAAATCCACAAACAACAAATATTGGCAAAGATGTGGAGAAAGGGGAATCCTCATGCACTGTTGGTGGGAATGCAGGCTGGTGCAGCCACTGTGGAAAACAGTATGGAGGGTTCTCAAAAAATTAAAAATGGAGCTGCCTTATGACCCAGGGAGCCCACTTCTAGGTATATATCTGGAGAAACCTGAAACACTAATTTGAAAGAATATATGCACCCCTATGTTCATGAAGTGTTATTTAGAATAGCAAAGATATGGGAACAGCCCAAGTGCTCATCAGTAGATGACTGGATAAAGGAGAGGTGGTACTTATATACAACGGAATATTACTCAGCCATAAAAAAGAACAAACTCTTAACATTTGCAACCACATGGATGGACCTAGAGGGTTACTATGCTAAGTGAAATAAGTCAGAGAAAGATAAAACCATAGGATTTCACTTATATATGGAATCTAAAGAACAAACTAAATGAACAAATGAAATCGAAATAGACTCATAGACACAGAGAACAGACTGATGGTTGCCAGAGGGGAGGGGTGTTGGAAGACTGGGTGAAAAGGTGAAGAAATTAAGAAGCACAAACTGGTAGTCACAAAACAGTTTTGGGGATGTAAAGTACAAGACAGGGAATATAGTCAGTAATTCTGTAGTAACTATGTACGGTGCCAGGTGGGTACTGGAAATATCAGGAGGAACAGTTTGTAAAGTATATGATTGTCTGACCACTAAGCTGTACACCTGAAATTAATACAAAACAATATTGAATGTAAACTGTAATTGGAAAATAAAATTTTTTAAAAAGAACCAAAAATAAAATAAAATGTCTCTTTTATATTGATGCTAAAAAGTACATCTTTTGGACAGAAAACTCAGTAAGTTTATTCAATCAACAAATCCTTATTATGTGCCAGGTAGACACTGCACTAGGTGCTGTTAATGCTGAAGCAAAGGAAACAGACATGAGCCCCGCCTGCATTGGTCAGAAGAGACTAGACAATGCTGTGATAACAAACCATCAGAAATCTCAGTTGCTTAGCACAACAAATGTTTCTCACTCATAACACATACACCATGCAGCCCACAGGGCCTCTGCTCACTCAAGAACCACGACTGACGGAGGCTCATCACCCTGGAGCTGAACCATGTGGTCTTCTCAGTCACTGGGGCAGGGAAACGGGAAAAGCCCAGAGCCAATAAAAGGTACATATCACTTCTGGTGACAGTCACCTGCTCCACCTAAGTGTAAGGGGGCTCAGAAATACAGAAATAAAACTGTCTATTCAAGGAGAGGAGAATCACAATATTGGTGAGCATTGGTAACATCACCCTCAAAAATCTCATAATTTGTAGGTAACCAGGCAATTAAAACAGTGTGGTTAATGTTAGGTATGGATGATGGCATTTTGGGAATATAGATAAGGAACATTTTACTGGACCTTTAAGTGTTAGAAAAGTTTTCCCAGAAGACGTGATGTATGAGCAGAGTATAATTTAGCCAAAGGATAAGCAGTGGAGGGGTGATGGATGGAGGAAATAGAATAACTTATTTGAAGACCCAGGGGTGAGAGAGAATGTTCTCTTCATAGAACTAAAGGAAGTTCCTTTGGGATGGAACTCCATCTTTGGGCAAAAGTAATGAAAGAGCAAGACATTAAGGTAAGGTGGGAGCATATTATTTCAAGCCTATGAGCCATAGAAAGAATGTGGACTTTATTTTAAAAGACAGTGAAAATCCACTAAAGAGTTGTAAGCAAGGATCTCTGTGTTTTTAGAGGAATCACCGCAGTGTGGAGAATGAATGGGAAGGGCCAGCTGTGTCAGTAACCCGAGGAAGAAATAACAGAGCAGTAGCAGAGAGGACAGAGCTAAGTAGAAGGATTTGCAAGATATTTAGCAGGTAGAATCAATGAGCCTTTGTGATTTACCACATGAATGAGATAAGGAAGGGCAAGAGAGAATGAACAATATTCTAGTGTCTGGCCTTAGCTACTGGTCTGGGGGTTGGGGCTGAGATGAGTTCAGTTTTGGATTTATTGAGATTGAATATCACTCAGATATTCAAATGGATGTTTACAGTAGTCAGCATGATATGCAACTCAGAAAAAAATTGGGAATAAACATAAATATTTTAGAATCACCGGTGCAAGACAGTCAATCAAGCCAGAAAGTGGGTCTCATAAAAAGAGGCTGGAGAGAGTAAGAAAATCAGATTAGAACCTTGAGTGATGAGATCCTAAAGGAAGCTAAAAAGCAGCACCTTGAGAGAAGAAAGAAAAGAGTGTACAGAAATAGTATCCAAGGAAACAGAGCATTTCAAGCAGGTAGGAATGGTGATAAGTGCCATGGGCAGGAGGGAGAGGTCCAGTAAAATAAGGCTGAGAAATACCCTTGGATGGTTTGACAAGGTCACAGGTGACCAGGTGGATTCTGGACACACCAGGATGACAGCAAGACTTGCAGCAAAGACCAAGACTGAGACAGGTAAGGGAGAAAAATCAGCAAGTTGCTCGGTGACAGGACAGACAGAGTTCGAAGTAAATGCCAGAAGCCTTCAAGGTTTCTATCTAAGGGCAGGGGTGTGATTTTAAATTCATTCTTAAAAGGATGATAAATCTGCATGGACATCTATCACAACGAGAATCCTGCTCATGACAGGAAGCCGCCTCATCCTGCAGAGAGAAAGGATACTCCTATGGCTCTGTCCTGCTTCCTTTGATTAGGGATGCTGTGGCATTAGCAGGTGACAGGGTTTTATCACATCTTTTTATATTTCAGTTTGCAACATGATTCTTCCTGAAGTAAAACTCAAACTCATTTCCTACTAAAAGGACATACACATAAATCAGTGTGTCGTGCAAAGCTCATAAGGAAGTGTTAAGTGATGTTAGTAAGAATTATTTGCCCACGAGCAGACTGCAGTGGAAACTGCCAAGTCTGGAAATAGTTTTAAATACCGGTACTTTTTCATGCCTCACTGAGGGGGCATTGCACCATTATTCTTAAATTAAAGTGGTATGTGGCACCTATAGTCTGATGACTCTAACAACGTGTAGTGTACTAGAGAAAGAGATAGGAAAACCCCGCAGTCTTAGCTACCCCAACAGTCACCATAGCACCAGAAGTCGCCTGGACTTATTCTTCCTTCAGCGGGGTTTTTTAAGCTAAATATTTACCTTTTTTGGTAACAAATACTAAAAAAATAGGTTTTCAGTTTTTTAAAAATCACAGAATTATGTAACTGAAAAAACATTAAGATGTTACCTGTCACCTACTTCTTTCTTGACCACAACAGAACTTTCAACCATCCCTAAAAGACAACCATCCACCTGGCAAAGAAACCTGACAAATGCCTGTGCCGATGCTCGTTAGGGGAAAGCCCAGTACGCAAGACATTCTCCTTAGAAACTAATAAGTTTCGCTTGGCTGTCACACCTGCAATTAGGTTTGTCCTTAAGCCTGGAAATAAAAATCATACTGACAGGCTAGCAGAGAAACGGCTTGCTAAAATTCATTGTGCTATTTCTTGTAAGGAAATTGTTAGGAATGCCTCTGAGGATTCCGACCTCTGCATGCTAGAGTCCTCTCTCTGAACTCACGGGCAAATTTTCTCTCTGGTTTTCATAAGAAGGATGAGTAGTGCTTCTCCCGAGTATCTACTATCCAATACATTCATGGTCTCTATGCCTTGAGAGTATCTGCCAATTATTTGCTGATATTCTATGGGATGGCTTTATAAGTCTCCCCACCATCAACATGGAAGAAGACTTCCAGAAAAACATATAACAGAAAGTAAAATTCGTGCCAAGAATGGAGGAGAGCAGAGGAAAAACTGCTATGGGCATATATAGGGATGTTGTGGCCATTGTGTGTGCGTGCGCGTGTGTGTATATGTAAATATGTATATATATATGTAAATACATATACACACATATTTCTTTCTAAACATTTTCATCACATAGAATCCACTCTTTTAAACACAGAGTATTAGTTAGCTTCTGCTGGGGAACAATTATCCCAAAGTGTAGCAGTTTAAAACAGCAAACATATTATCTCATAGTTTCTGTGGGTCAGGAGTCTTAGAGCAGTGTAACTGGGTTGTCTGGCTCATGTGACAATCACCATATCGGTGGAGGCTACAGTCTTCTCAGGGCTTGATTTGGGGAGGTTCTGCTTGCAGGCTCACTCACGGGGGGGGGCCTCAGGTCATTGCTGGCTATTAAGGGCAGTTCCTTGCCACATGCGCCTCTCCATAACATTACTCCCAAAGCTGCATTTTGCGTCCTGAGTAAGGACTCCGAGAGAGTGAGAGAGGGAGGAGAGGGGCAAGCAAGGCTGAAGCCTAAACTCGGAATTAACATCCCACCACTTTTATCACATTCTGTCCATTAGACGCCAGCCACTAGGTTTCAACTACAGTCAAGGGGAGGGGAGTCCAAGAGCTTGAACACCAGGAGGTGGGGTCCCTGGGAGCACCTCAGAGGCTGCCCGCTGCACACAGTGACAGTCATTTCCTCACATTACAGTAACCTTGGCTGCTATTTTTGCCTTGACCACAGAGAGAGGGGGCCTTCAAAGACAGCCCCCCAGCTGACTCACAGTGAAAATGGAGTGTGAGCAAAAAATAAACTTGGTGGTCCTGAGTCAGTGAAATTTTCAGAATTGTTTGTTACTGAGACATACTATAACCTGTCCTGACCGATACATTTTAGTTTTAAGATCTTATCATTGGAGATTCCTATTTTGTGCCCTAATTCTGAGATAACAACTTCAGTGGCTTTAAACATTGTCTATAAATTCCCTCATCTTGTAAACAAAATGTAGGAGACTAGGAAAGAAGGTCCATCCACAGTGTTCATTAAATTTTCCAAAACTTCTCACTTTAGCTCTACCTTGTTGCTGATTCTTAGTCTATAATTATGACAGGTAACCTCTTGTTGCCAACCTTGACTTAGATCTCCTAGTCCTACATTCATACCTTGTCAGTGCAACCTGTCATCACTCACTGTCTGTCTATGACAAAGGTGTCCATGACCTGCTTTCTAAACCAGCTCTTGAAACTTAAAGAGATCAGTCTTTAAGCTATAACTGGTAATTGGTGTCCAGAGTAGATACTCAGAAAATATTTTTTAAACAACTGTATTAACTTGACATGATCCCAAAAGAAGCATCATATCTGTTGTTCATTTAAGACCTATGGAATCCTGCTTACTTATCAGTTTTATGCACATACACATGTTCAATTAAGATGCCTCTGTAAGGTTCAGTACATACATACAGTTTCAAATTCTTATCTCTGTAATTACTCATAATTTTATCATCAGTGATTTATTTTGGATGCTTAGATGTAATTTGCACATCAAATTCTCTAATAAAAGTATATCAAATAATTTATACTATTACATATAAGATATACCTTATAATATATTAAAAATAACACAATATGCATATATAGATAGTATATGGAAAATTTGAAGCAAAGAAATCTATTATTTTTTACTAAAAGAAAATAAGCATTTTATATGTAACATATGTATTCTTTGCTGTTACTACACAGGATGCTAAACATTTTATGCTTTGCAAAATACCTAGGAATCATCCTTCTAATCTTTTAGAACATGTATTTTAGAGCAAGAGAATTAAATTACATACACTACAAAACAGAAGTCAAAATCCAATACCCCCCTTCTTTCAAACATTTTTAAAATTTCATTGATCTTTTATTGTCGATGTAAATTAGTATTTTTTTAATTAGTTAAGGGCTGCTACTTACATCGGGATCGGTCTTTAAGTACCCCATTTCTAAGTAATTTTAATATTTTAATTATTATTACGCTCTTCCATGTCTTTTGACACTAATTTAATCAAGTATGTTTGCACATTTGCTTCTCTAGAAAAAGAAGAAAAAACAGTAGAGTGTCAGGGTCCCCTGGCTGTAGCCTAAGGAAACTGCACCAGAGAGAAGTTAGGCAGCTCCACTGTGACCCTCTCCTTAAGGCGAGCAGAGGCGGCCCACTCTCTCCAGGGCAGGAGGCATCCTCCTCCTGACCTGCTGCTAGAGAGTGAAGGGCCGCAGCGATTGCTAACTGAGCAGCCGCAGCAGGTATACAACCGACGTTACCTTACCCGGGGGCTATTTGAATGAGGAAGTATTTTATTAACAGAACTCTGCTTACTGTTTTTCCCCAATCCCTCAAGAATAACTATGAGGTTACTAGATTACTAATGGGATAACCTGCCACAGAAATGTCACTTTCTCAGCAACCACTGGATTGTCTCTTATTAGTTTATTAAATTAAGCTCTAACTTTAGGTTAACCTTAAGCCTCAGGCTATCATATACACGTCTAGAAAGTAAGTCCTGTGTGTTCACCACTGGGAAAAATGAATCGAGATAGAACTTAAAGATATTTGTTATTATATAGTGTCCAGACAATGGATACACACACACATGCACACACACACACACACCATTAATTCCCACGATATCCATAATTCCATCAAATTTCTCCTCTCTTTTCAGGAAGGTCAAAATTAGCAAATAATTATTTATGTCTGATTTCCTCTTCTGAATCCTAATAAAATATCATATTAATTTCTGTATTTCCTTTTCTTTAATGAAAAATAAAATAAGGAACAGTTTATGTACACTCATAAAGGTGTGTTCTAATGGCATTCGAACCAGGTGCTGTGCATGCCATATGTTAATTCACTCCATAAATTCAACTATATTTAACATCACGTATTGTTAATTATGGCCCAGACAATTAATATTTACCGAAGACCTACTGGTACTTGGTATTCATTTAGGCATTTTGCATGAAATGATAATACTGATTATAGTTGTATCATAATAATGTAACATCACTGACATAAATTACATAACTTTATTGTATTGTCCAAAGTACTTATTGCTATTATGATAACAATTAATATTTACTGAGAGCTAAATTACTTGAGGAACTAAAATACATATTTTCTATTATCATAATAGCAACTAGCATTTACCAGGAGCTCATTATACGGTGGGCACCATACCAACTGCTCTGCATACATTGTCTTCTTTGATTTTCACAACAGCCCGAAGGTTGGTACTAACAGCCCCATTTTACATTTGAGGAAATAAGGCTCAGAAAGTGAAGTTACCTTGGGCCACATGGCTTAAGGGTGTCAGGACAAAAGTCCATGCTGTTTCTTCTACACCACCTCACCTTCCATACAAAGCAAAGCTAACCGTAATCAACATTTTCAGCAGCCTTAAGTTTAGTTTGTTTCTCCGCTTCAGAAGTGTGCATTTCCTCCAGATTAATGATGACGATGATGATGACAGTAATACTAATAACAACCCATAATCACAACTCGTGTCTTAAACATGAGAAAACTCCAACTTTTCCGAGTTATTTTTGCCAGTGAATAGCTAAGGTGGGGCTAAAAGCCAGGAATCCTGTTTCCTGGATCAGAATGTTTCCCTTGTAATAGCTGGTAAATTATTTAATGACAGAGTTGAAATAAGCAACTATGAACAGGACACCTCTTAAGTGTGTCAAATCAATGTTGATTCTGGATAGAAAATGCACTCCCACAGAGTAGTAAGGATGCAGCATTGATTGTGTTTTTCATTAATGCTTTAAAACTTCAATTCAGACAATACTAACAGTAAACTTGTGATAATTTAGATGTGCTGTGCTATTTTATTTTACCTTTACACTATCACAGCAAGTAATGTGAAACCATCAGTATTAAAAGAGGCAAACTGTGCCCTATTGCTATACTACCTCTGACTAAATAAGTCTCTCTCTCCTTCCCTCCCTTCCTCCCTCCATTCCTCATTCCCTCCCTGTTCCCTTCTCTCTGCTTCTCCCTCCCTTTCTCTCACCAAGCCTCCCTCTCTCCCTCCAGTGCCCCACTGGCTGCAGCCCTCTCGACTACACTCAGCCATTCATTGCCAGCTTTTCTTCTCACCAGCCCTCTCTCAGTAGCCAGCTCTGCCTCTTTCTCCCAGCGTTAGTAATTAATTGTGCTATTATTGTGAATTAATTGCACAAGCAAGTCAATGTTTAGCCTAATTAAGAGTAAAGCCAACAAATTATTTAAAGCACCACTCCAGCAGAATTTGCATTCAGTCTTGTATCAGAAGCCAATCAAGCTTTTCAGCCATTGACTCAAGGACTTCCAGGATTCATGAATATTGACAGCTAAGCTTTCTCCCCCCACCCCCAGCTCCTGAACCCTTCTCAGAGCCTCTGTCCTTTGCCCATCTCTACGTACCCATCACTTTGAAAATAATACCATATTCATTTTTTCCGTTTACTACAATTTAAAATGATAGCTTTGTACATCAATAATTTTGTCCATTTAAGTCACACCAAAATTGTAGTTTAATATCATTAAAGACTATTTCATTTTTTTCTTGCCATTTCCCAAAATAAATTTAGCACCTTTGAAAACAAAGAATCAAACACACAACCCATTCCTTTCTTAGATGGAAGCTATCAACATAAACAACAGTAGCAGGTCAACCAACTTCATACTTAAAGAGCAATAGCAAGTGACAATTGTAGTTCTTAAAAGTAAAAATATGTTCTGGGCTTCTACTCCTAGATCAATGTTGACTAGAAAAGAAATAAGCTTGAGTAAGGATCTGAAAGCATTAATGAAAGTTTTAAAAAATAAGAAACTGAGTAAAGAGAACAGTACTATCTGGAGTAAAACTTCACCCTGAATTTTTCCATTTAAGAGTAACTCAGCTTTGGGGAAATAACGTGCTAAACCCATACCTCTGGCAACAGAAACTGAAGCTATAAATCACATAGTCTTTTCTGACACAATGTGCAAGCACAGTGATAGACTGGAGTACGGGTCATTCTTTTTAAAATGAGGCTAAGAGTATCAGGTGCTAAGGCCTAGGTCAGCTGTGTACATGGACTTTCAAAAGCATTAAATCTTGAACAATTTCCTCCATCCCAGAAAGGAGTCTATGCTGATCCTTTCTGCTCTCTCCTCTGTACACGGAAGCCATTCATTTCAGATTTTAGTTAAGTGTCCATTTTAAATATTCCCTCCTGTCACCTCCCTTTCTTAAATTAGGGCTTTATACTCTAGATGCTATAAAAATCCCATGACATTTAATGAGCATTCCACATAAGCTCTTAGGAAAACTTATCAGAATGATAACAAAAGAGAGCCTGAGTCTATTCCCTTCTCACTATACCCACCACCTAATTCTTACCTTCATTTTTTTCAGGTCCTGATTATGAATACTAATACATTTTTCAAAATTGCCTTACTCACTTTGTCTTATTTCTCAAATTCTGTCCCCAGAATACTTAACACATACTGATGTATTAATTAGTATTTGTAAATTTTCCCTGCAAAAGGCTTTGTATAAGGAAAAAGAAAACTCCTTCTTTTCGTCATTAACACTAGAAAATATCAGCTTCCTCATATCCTGCCCTAAAATACTATGCAGTCTTTGGAAATTCCAGTTCATGAAGGCATTTTTACAAGTGAGCCAAGTGTTTAATTCCCTCAGTGTTATCCCTGTAGCACTGAAATAAGTCTACAACATATAGATGTATATGTGTGCACAAACATGGTTATATATACTATGATTTAAAATTGTTTTCAAACTGAAAGGGGGCCAAGCACATCACAAAATAATACGTGCTCATTATAGAGCTTGCCACGTGGATTTCTTCAAAGACGTCCATTAACAACTAGGAACCCGGCTATTTCAAGCCCAAGTTTCAGAAACCAAAAGGGGAAGATTCTTTCCTCTGAGGAGAAAGCCTGCCTGTGGCAATACAATGGGGCTGTCAGCGCTTGAAAACATGCCCTTTGCTGCCATCAAGTGGCTCTTCGCAGAATTTTTTTATGAGCATCAACAATGGTGTATACAGGCTTCCCTGGCCTCATTCCTTATACATAATACATGTGTTATCCTCCGGGGACCTGGGATATTTGAAAACACCAGGAAAGCCTTTCTTGAATTAGGGCTTTATACTATAGATGCTATAAAAATTCCATGACGAAGACGATCATAAGAAAGACAACATCAAAAAGGGTTTAACGTGTCGGTTTCTAGAAAAACCTCACCCTGTACTTCGAAGCACACCTCTTTCTTTCTTTCTACCCAATAGAAAATTTCTAAATAGACTGGCTTTAGGATACCTGGTTGAACAAAGAGGAAACCAAAAAAATTGGAAGGAGATTCATCTAGAATCATTTTTAATAAAGTCCCGTAACTACGGAAGAAAATGGTTTCAGGTTTCTCTCCTATTAACAGCTCACTTGCTTGAGGCACCGGCCTGTATGTAAACGGTGCAGCATATGGTTGAACCGTGATGACTAAATAACCTGAATTTTAACTTAGTTGATTGCTTTGCCCCTTTTTCTTTGAGTATCTTCCTGTCTCTCTCCCAAGAGATAGTTAAACATCAGTTGAGCCAAAAGATAAAGGGCAATTGCTATTTTAAAAACAGCACAAAACCAAAAGGCGGCAGCAGCCCCCCTTCATATTCTGAGAAGGCAGAAGCATTTATCTCAGAGGATAAATGGTGCTTTTGATGGGAAAATGCATTAATAAGATTTCAGTTACAAAAGGAAAAGCCCCGGATAAATCGCAATGAATAGAGTTGAGATGAAAGGGAGCTGAACTGCTCTAAATAACAAACCGGAGGGATTCTGGAAGTTACTGGGGAGGGGGGCTCCAGAGAGAAGTAGGCACCTGGAACTGGGAGAGAAGAATGGCCAGGGATGGGTTTTGTTTTCTTTGTTTTCGGGAGGCGGGTAAAAATCGAAAGGAAAATGTATATCAAAACCAAAAAGCCACACCTGCAGTTATGAGTTCCATGGAAGATTACTGTTTTCATCCAAAATCCAGTGTAAGTCTGACAAGCTTTCTAGATGCTCCCTGCGCTAGTGGTTGTATGTTTTCTAATCCACCCTCCTATGGGGCACTTTTCAGGACCATTAATGCAGGGGCTTCTGTTTCTATTTCTCACTTAATACGAGACTATTATTTCTCGTATTTCTGGTCCTGACATGGGAGCTAAAACACCAGTCCTAAGCCACTGTCTCAAGTGTCAGTCACAGGCTCACTGCCCTGGTTTTCAGATCCTTCTTCATTTTTGGCTTCGGGTTTTCCTTACCTCTGGGTAAGCCCCACCGTGCATTTAAAAAGAGTATCAGCTGCTTCCTACTTTCCAGCATTTCTAAAGATTTTGTAGTAGGAGAGGCTTCAGGTTACCTAGTCTGCCCACCTTGTTAAAAAAAAAAAAAAAAAGGAAGCTGCTTATAACACATCTAGATGCAAAATCCTGCCCAGGATCAGAGCCTTCTCTGCGGAAGAACCCTCACCTACAGCTCGAGCATTTACAGAAAGATGAGTTTAGTCTGGTCTTGGTGATTGAAAGAATAAAAGAAGTTATGATAGCAGCATTTTGGTGATGTGAGGTGTAGAGGGATGGAAAGAATCAAGGGTGAGAGACTTCCCCCAGAGTGGCAGGAAACAGGGACTGTCTGAGCCACGGTCCCTTCTGGCCCAGCCAGCTAACGGGCCTCTCTCCCCACCATCTGACTGCCCCTCCGCTTGGCTCACACAGATGGCTAAAGCCATAAAGTCAGTGCATACTCCAGGGGACTCACCGCACTCAGAAAACCAGGAGCAGGCAACTGGACTCTCACCAAGTCAGTTCTGGCTAAAACTCTTGAGGTTCCGGTCAGATAAACCAAGGGATTTTGTTCTTTATAACAAGGAATCAAAGGACTCCAGCTTAGTGTAAATTTACACCCAATCCTAAAATGGGGGTGGGGTGGGGGGAAGGCCAATCACTCTAGGAAAACTCCTTTCTCCCTCTCAGAAACCCTAAATCCACTCATCATAGGCCTGAAGGTCTAGCCGTCATAGGAAATCCTCGAAACCCTTTTCAGAAGAGTTCTAGACCAATATTCCTAGAGAGATCCACAAACCAGGGTACATGGAACCCCTAGTGCAAATCAGATTCACTTGTATCAAGAATCCTGAGCTCCCCTCTACCACCAGCTATTCTCTGATGTGAAACCAGTCAACCGTGATATCTGTGTGCCTACTGTCCTTTCCACACCCTCTGGTTCCATCCTTCCCTGCTCTACAAAGGATGAGGCATCGCCTCACAGTGTCTCCTGGAGAACCCCAAAAGCACAGTTGTATCCATTTGCTCTAAGAACTGATTTTTCTCCAAGTTTACATTCCTATCTTAAAGTGTTCACTAGGTCCACTGGCATGGGTTATAAAAGTTGGTAATACATCCTTTATAAATGGAGATATAATTTTTTTTGATCTCTAGAACTAAATCATTTGTCCCTTGCTTTGAATTTTTTAAAAAGTGGCACCATTAAGATGTCCTCTCAGAAAACAGTTCTTTTCCAACAAAGATGAAACATATTGGTGAAGAGGTGAAGAATTACATAAGAATATGGAACACTGTAATTAGTCTGAGAATCAAAGAGAATCACTTTCGATTTTAGGTAAGATCAATACACATAAATCCTAGACTAACTCTTCTCTTATTTCCTGCACATACCTCCTACTTCTTTCAATTTTCAAATTCAGATTGAGTGATAAAAATGTAAAGAAAGGCTAATAGGCACATGGTGATTGAGTAACAGGGTCAACCATCAGTCAAATCAGCTAGCCAAAGAGCAGGCTGTATAACTAGAATTCACAACTTAATAGCTCAACTCCTCTATTATTGTTTAAAATAGAGATTTCATTATAATGTAACCTTAGACAAGTGACGAAACCTCTCTGGTCTCAGTTTCTTGCTCTGTGAAATGGAGATAATAAAAATACTTATTGCATAGGGTCATTGTGGGATTTAACAGACAATTCATGTCTGTTACCGAGTGCTCAATGACTGGTAGCTCACATTAAGATTAGTTTTAGTATTAGCTATTGAGTGCTTTACAATGTGCCAGGGATTATCATCTATTGCTGCATTTAATTCACTGCTTTTTTTCCTCAGAATAAGCACTTCTGGTTAGTTTACTAGCTCCACATTTTAAAAAAAAAAATAGAATTGGATGAAAAGTGAACTTCTGAGCAAAGGATATATTTTATACATTATTTAATGTATTACTTCCAGCAATAGCCTTAAAAAATGTAAGTTGCACACGGGTGCCTTCGCCTCCTGGTTCCAGTGGTGAGCACGCACTATAGCTCACAGACCTTTGGCTGTGTTAGGCAATTCCAAGAGCATCATTACCCGTTCCGTTATTACAGGTATAGCTCTGAGGCTGAGGCTTATTCTGACTAGCTATGCCTTAGAGTCTATAACTCCACCATTTACAAATAGACCCAGTATAAATGGCATCTTTTAAAGCTCAAGAAATAAGTGTAGACAGAGCATTTTAATACCTCCCTAAAGCTTGAACATCTGATCTAAAATCACCTTCTTGAATTTACCACTTGTTAGTATGGACTAAGGTATAAAAGCTTGTGAAACACCTGCTTTCCCTTTACTATTCATCTCCTTTAATGGGGGAGAAAAAACAAAATTTTAATTGAGCTATCCCTCTCAGCATCGAACAGTGGTGGCCAAGAAATATACATTACATCAAAGTAATTGCACTCCAGAACTGGCAGACAAGCTTGCCTCGCCTAGATTTAGGAGGAAAGGACATTACCTAGCTTTCCGATCTATGGGAAGACAGATAAAAACCTTCCTTATGAACCATTTCAGTGCACCACAAATATCTAAAGTGGCTTATTCCTGTCACTAATCTAATTCCTAACGCTACAGACTAAGCAATCCTCCTTATTTTCTGCCCTTAAAACTTACCAAGAGCACACCAAGAACTGGAGAAAGTTAAAAACAATCTACAATCTCCTTGGCAGCAGTTCTTCATGCCATGGTGATTTGATTAGTGATTTGATAAGTATAGATCACAACCCTGGATCTAATATAGGGTGGCCACTTTTAAAATGACCCGGTTATAACAAAGGTCTCTCTGTTGGACCTGTCAAGAGAGTTTAAAAAAACATGCCACCAGTATCAAACACTTTTATTTAGCCAGGCGCTGCAGAGCCATGGAATTGCAAATCTGGAGACCTTCAGCTCAGCCCAGCTTCACTAATCTTGTGCGTATAAACAAGTCAATAAGGTTTCCCGATCCTCATACCTGTCACTGTAACGAAATTAGTACCTGCCCTCAAACTGCCCTCACAGAGAAGCCTCAAGAAGGAACACAATGTAAAGGTTGTTAAAAGCTTCTTGGAGAACATACTCCAAACGTCTTAAGAAAATGCATTTAGTAGACCTATTTAGAGTAGAATATTTGTAAAAGCATTTAGTCTACTATAAACTATAACATTCTCTGAATCTTACGAGTTTCCAACATAACACTCACCACAGTAGAAAGCGGAAATATAACCTACCCCATGTTCCCATCCATGAGAAGAATCGTGTTGTATATGTGAGAAAATATGAAGAGAAAGAGAATCGTGCTGAAGAACATCGTCATCCATGACCCGTGATCCTCTCGAAACATTTTTAACCGGAGCAACTGACCTGCAATATAAATATTATTTAACATCAGTGTACACCACGACTCAAAATTCATTCATCTTTCTTTGTTTTAGCAAATCTCTATTATTTCACTACATTCTGAAGTCTTTGCTGTAAGACTGATTTCTTGGTGAAATCACTATACAATGTCCTTTTTATTCATTTGTAAACAACTGATCTCAGATGAATTTAAATAAATAAATAAGTAAATAAATAAATAGCCCTACATCATCCTGGAGCAAATAATAGCAACATGAGACTATGGATTATGCTGCATGAAAACAAGGTGAATTAGAGAGCCTGCCTGTTATAGTCTATTTCACAAATATGTTTTTGGTTTGTTCATCTGAAACTACTTAAGACAAATGGCAAAGACACTGTATAAAATCCATATAATTCCCTTTTGCTCCCATAGACCCATTCCCAACACTGGCCAGACAATAAAACCAAGGCAGACCTCACTATGTGAGATCCAATTATTAAAGGTGCGTGAAAACTTAAAAGGAAAAGGAAAGTCTCTATCATAAGAGACCGATGACTCAGCCTTGCTCTTAACTGAACTACCCATACATGTACAGACATGTGTACAAGTGTGCGGGTTGTGGGGGAAGGGAGGCATGTGCATGTGTTAAGGAGCTTGGTGTGGCTCCCAGCAAAATATAGTTTCCACTCTGAGGCCTAAAATTCCATTTCCAAAGATAAATGCTAAACTTAGAAAGAATGTTAAAGTGTAAATATTTCAAGGAGGAAAATGTATTAAGAGAAACACTAAAGTAAAAATTACTAATATGAGAATTAGTTCAGAAAAATGTTTGAGATTAATGGTAGAGAAGAGAAATGAGTGCATAAGTATCCTAAAAGGTGGCAAAGATGAAAAAACCATCGGGTTAAAAAAACATAAATACAAGTCAACCTGTTTTCTCCTAAGACAAAGTTTGTCAATTATACTTATCTCTATTTCTGAGAAAGCATATCTAAATAATGTAAAAGGAGATGACATACATATGGAAACTATAATTAAAACGGGGTAGGCCTGAAATCTTATAATAGGATTTCTCACTAGAGAAAAATATTCTCTTTTTATTCACGATAAGTCGAAGTTATACATACATACACACACACACACACACACACACACACACACACGCATATCCCCATCTGCAAATTGTCTCTCTAGGGATAGATAGTAGCTCTCTTGTAGCTCTTACTGAGCATAGAAAGATCTTTTAAGATTTAACTACTAGATTTTCCCCTGTACCTCACTTTTATTAAAACAGCACTTTAGATTTCATTTGGAAACCAGGCTAACAGAAACATTACCCTAGCTAAAACTTTAAATAGAGCAAAAAAGAGAGATTTGGTTACATCATCTGGTTTCTTGGCTTGCACAAGAAAAGCAAAGGGCAAATGTGAAAGTCAGGGGGAATGTGGACTGTGACTAAAAGAAGAATGCAGGAAACTTTCTACTGAGGCAGAGGAGAGAGACTAGCACTGCAAATTACAACCAGATTTGATTAATTGAATCAAAAATTATGGAAAGCCAGGGAAGTCTCCACACAACACATTGACAGGAATATTATAAATAGATATTAAGAATGCTTGAGGAGAAAAAACCCATGTCATAAGTATGGTAGAGCAAACTGTAAAGAATATTATTCATTCATTGAACAAATATTTAATGTGTGCTTATGACATGCCAGCCATGGTTCTAGGTGCTGGAGATATAGCTATGAGCAGGGCAGGAAGGTATTTGAAGTCAATCATCATTTGGGTATTTACTGAAAATGTGACCTTATTTTAGACTCACAGGCTCTCTTTGTTCAAAGTTCCCTTTGCTGGGAGTCCTTTCAGCTTCAAACCAAGACCTATTTGAAGAACTGTGAAGACCAGTGATTAGAGTTCCTTGAAAATTTCAATATGAATTTCCTTTTTAACATATGCATATGTCAAAAAATTCACTAATGGATGTGCTTTAAAAGTCAAATAATAATGCTGTTGATTTAAGATTGCTTTGCAAATAAAACGGTAGTGAACTAACTATATGCTGACTGAAATAATACAGTTAACAAAAAGAGAAATGTGGGTACCATTTATGCTGTATTGCCAAGCTTATTGTCTGGCACTAATTTCAGTCATTAGAGTCATTAGCACAAAATGGCAGGTTAACATAGCTTGAAATTCACTTGAAGCACACAATAAAAGTGCTGCAATATTTCAGGCCAGAACTGGTGTGACCCAAATGTGGAGTCAAATCACATCAAACCAAGAATGTCAAAATTGCCTGAGGATGTCACATGAAAATGTGCTGTCTCTGCCCTGTAGTGTGACCATGCATTTGGTTTACTTGGGACAGTCGTGGCTTATAACTGTTGTCCTGGCATGATTATAAATAGTGTCCCCTTCCTACCTAAGTGTACTGGTTTGGACAATAAATCATATGCAGGTGACAGAATTCAGAATTTATAACACTTCCCTTTAGAGAAGTTTCAGGAAATAATTGAGTGAAAATAGTCATTATACATCAACAGAAGTAAAAGACATCAGTAAGAGGGGTACATTTCTGACAAGGTCATAAATGATTTTTATTTTTATCACTGATATATTTGTAAATCTGAGTGTATATTTATGTGATTAATAAAATCTGTCTTGGACTGTATGAACTATCACCTTTGAGACAGTCAAGGTCATGGAATATCAATCTTAAAACAATCAGAAGCACTAAGGTGGAACACAAACCTGTAAATGTGTTGGAGGTGAGGACTGGAGGGCACAGAGAACTGACTGCTACAAATACTAGTTCAAGTCTACTGAAATGGCCTACAACCTCAGGCTCTTGGCTGGAAACACAATAAGTTTAGGACCACTAAGATGTCATAAAGTTTTAACAAGATTAAACATATAAAAGCATATTAAAAATATATGATGAGCTCACATATATCATGGAAGGCAGCGGTAGACAAGAGCAAAAGAATTATGGAGAAACTACTTAGTTTTCTTGGCTTTTTTTGCTGCTGTGTTCTCAACAGCAAAAGAATGGAAAGGGACATTTCCCAGACTTTTATGCTTAGTTCTGAGTCCCTTTCCTTCAGTAGTGATTCTCACAAAGAGGCCTTGAACAAATAAGTAAACTAAACAATCTTAGAGGAGAAGGAGTGGAAGCGGTTGTGCCCCCAGGTAAGAGATGGCGGTAGCCCTCCTCCTGGGAAGTTGTGGAAGCAGGATTGGATAGAGTGAGGGTTTCTAGCTTCATGAAGGATACAAAGATTTAGGCCTCCAAGGGGCAGAACCTCATTTGGGTTTGATTTCATGGATGCTAGTGAAGGCCAATGATTCAAGGGTCATGGACTTGGGAGTCAGGTAAGGAGGCTCGGCTAGCCCCAAGGAAATAAGGCCAGCAGGGCAGCCACCCGCCTTCATTAGAAACACAACATCCTGGGTAAGATTCCAGCCATCTTTTGGAGGAGGTCATTAAGAGGACATGACTACCAACTGACCCAGGAGCCAGACCTGGGCAATCGGAGGCTCTTCATTCTCTCCCCTGGCCTTGGGATGTGCATTCTGCCTACTGTTCCCACAGCAGGAACCATTTGCAAGAAAGTGGCTTTGGGAGAGTAAGGTGTTGCTGAAACCATCTGGATGGTATACATGACTGGACTCAATTAAGACCGCTATATAAATCATTAAGATTCTGGGAAAACACACCTTGGCAATGATGCAGTCATCACTCAGACCCCTCAACCTCAGAAGACTTAAGGCCCAAGACTTTGTACAATGCATTATCTACTTTCGTGCACCACACTTTCTATAAACTGTAACACAGTGAGGACTGTATTTGTCTTCTTCACCACTGGTGTCTCCATGGCACTGGCACACAGCATGCCTTAAATAAGTATTTGTTGAATGGATAAAAAAATGAGAGGTCCAGTCCATTTGGCTCAGTAGTTGAGCATCGATCGACCCCTGCACCAAGAGATCACTGGTTCGATTCCCGATCAGGGCACATGCCTGGGTTGCAGGCTCCATCCCCAGTAGGGGGTGTGTAGGAGGCAGCCAATCGATGACGTTTCTCCCTCATTGATGTTTCTATATCTCTATTCCTTTCCCTTCCTCTCTCTCTAAAAATCAATAAAAACATATTGAAAAATGAGGGGACACACAAACAAATGAACAAACAATATTTCACTGTGGGACTAAAATACTCTGTATGTTTGTAGATCTGGCTCCTATTACACCTCCCCTATGAGGAGCCCCTCAGCTCTTTAAAAGTATCATCTCCTCCCCACTTGCTCCCCATTAGCCACCACCTGAGCTCTGTTCCCTCCTATTCAGCACAAAACTCCTATTTCCTTACCAGACTTTCTTAACTCCAACACCCTTGATTCCTATGCACCCCACTTGCCCTGTACAACCCCAACTCTGATACAGAGCTACAACGTGCTTCCTCTGACTTCAATAAACTTCTGTAGAAAAAAGTGACACAAACGGGTTGATAAGCCACAGCACAATCATGATCCCCGATTTTATTGGCTACCACAGCTCTGCACATTAATCCTGTTTCTCATCCTTGTCAAATCTCTTTCCCATTCTCAGCAAATTTCAAAGTTCACCTCAAAGCTGCTGCTAAGACTCTTTCACTCTCTGAATATGACCTTGGTTCCAACCTCAAAGAAATATTGCAGCCACCAAACATGATTTCCTTCAGCTTCCTGCCTGCTCACATACATCCATGTATCTACCTTCACCCCATCCCCACCCCCTCTCTTGTCTCTCAGAGGATGTAGTGCTCCTCCTGCAAAAGGTTCCCCCTGGGACTTTTTGAAACCACACCCTCCCTCCTTTTGGTGCCTCGCTCCACCAGCCATCCTTGCTCCCCTCTGTATTTCCAGCCCCGCCCTCTTACCTGGCTCTTTCCCCTCTGCCTCTAAAGCCTCTTGGGTCCATCCTAAAACCAATGCTTTTTGACCCCATGATTTTGAACTACCATCCATTCTCTTCCCCTCTCATCCAGACTTCAAGAAAGACTGATCATCACCCACATTCACTGAGATATTACTTGCAGTGCAGACACTCTAGAAATTGTTCTGGCAAAGACCCCTACTATTGCTAAGTCCAGTAGAAATACATTGGCCTTTAACTTACAGGACATCTAGGCTACATCTGACATAGTCATTCACTCTTTTTGACACTATTTCCTTAGCTTCTCTAACACCAAATACTCCTTGTTCTCTTTTTCTATTTCCCTGATAAGTCTTAGTCACCTTTTTAAGTGTCTCTTCTTCCATTTGTCCCATAATTGATGACATTTGCCATGGTCTGTCCTCAGCCTTTGTCTTTATCATATCACTACATGGTCTCACCCACTCTTGTGGGTTTAACATCCAATATCTCCAGCACTGACTTTTCCTCTGAGCTTCAGATTGGAAGAGTCACCTGACCACTGTCCTCCTGAATATCCTGCTGCCAAATGAAACTCAGTTTACAAAACCAAATTCAAAATTTCCATGCATTTCCCCAATACGCAGTTTACCCATATCCCCAATCTGACCATTCCCATCCCTAAGTCTACTCCTACTTTTGACTTTCCCACCTTTTCATTTTCAAAATAACTCATTCTTGATATTTTGTGCGTCACACCTTCCATTTCAATCAGGGGTCCTACTATTTCATACCCTTACATCCATATTCTTCTCTCATAATTTGAGTTCCCATCATCTCTCAACAGGACTAACTGGTCTTCCTCACTCTAGCCTTTTCCATCTCAAATCCACCCTCCATGGACAATAGGTCTAACTAAAATACAAGTATGGGAACATCATCCCTTCTCCTGAAACCTTTCAATGACCAACATTCCCCTATATGATAAAATTCAAGTTCCTTAACATGACACAGAAGGCATTGCTTGCCTTGACCACTCCCAACCTTTCACTCTAGCTCCAGCAACAGTAAACAGATTGCAGTTTCCTATGTTGGTGCTGAACCCTCTGCCTGAGATACTCTTCCTTCCCCAACACGCAAATAACTCCTGTATTTCCTGTGGGCCTTAAAATAAGGTCAGAGATAATCCCCTTTAGGAATTCATCTTCATTACCAAATATTTCATATGTAGGAGGAATAGTCAGAAAGAACTTATAGGATTAAATCTCTCAGGAGGTAGTAAGTTCTCTTCAGTGCAGACAAGGAGGAATGGCCATTAGCTGGGTAGAATTTAAAGGGTTGGATTACATTACTTTTATGATCCAGTCCACCTCTTGAATTGAAGGATTTGTTTTGTCAGTGAGAGGTTAGCTCAAAGTCTGCTAACTCAAAACACTTTTAGTTTAAAAACAAAGAAATTATCCTCACTCATTAAGAGAAAAGGAAAAAGTGTTCCTTCTTATGTTTTACCTATCATATGACTCTCTAATAAATAAAATGAACCCAAAGTAACACACTGATAAGATTCTTTAAAGGCCAAGCTAATTATTAATATTTTAAATATTTTAGAATAGTTAACAATAAATGTAAGTTCTATTTCTTATGTCTAGAATAAGAGACTAAAAGATAAAATGAAATTGGATCAGAGCACTGGAAAATTAATTGTATTTCACTTCCAATCAGACTAAAGTAAGTATATAAAGGCCCGGCTGGTGTTGCTCAGTGGTTGAGCATTGACCCATGCACCAAGAGGTTGCTGGTTTGATTCCCAGTCAGGGCACATGCCTGGGTTGCAGGCTCAAACCCCAGTATGGGCTGTGCAGAAGGCAGCCAATTGATATAGATGTTTCTCTCTCATCAATGTGTCTATCTCTCTCTCCCTCTCTCTTCCTCTCTCTCTAAAATCAATAAAAACATATTTTTTTAAAGGTATATAAAGTATTTATGACTGATTTCTGTAAATTTATAATGGCAACAGAATAAAAATAGCTAAAAGAAGAGAATTATGCCATTGATGGGACATCAACAAAGAAAATTAACTATCAAAACACAGAATATCATTAAAGAGAAAGGATATTCTAGTTAAACAAACAAGGCTTTATGTAAGATCATAAAACTCTTGTGCCCTAAGGACACCATTCCATTAATATTCAGATCAAATCTTGTTAGTTCAGTACACAAAGAGAATTTAAAAACATTGGACAGATGGTTATCATTCCTTATTAGAAGTAGGAGCTTACATTGAAAATGTTTTTGATTTACTGACTTTGACAGAATTCAAATATCAAGAATTGAAATATAATCCCCTCTGATACTAAAAATATGTATTACAATATATGCAATTCAAAGAGGTTCTAGAAAGAAAAGGAAATAAGACCAGGGTTGGAAACTCAGCAAGGATAATAGTATTTTCAGATCTAGAGTTTAATGTCAATTTTCAAAAGTGTATGTATTACAATAAATTTTTAGTAACACATATTTATATAAATTATTCTCCACAGAAAAAACAGTGATAAACTTTCCATTTTATTGAGAAAGTACAAATATTATATTTTACTATAATATAGCTCTCTTTCCATTAGACTAATAAAAATTAGGATGAATTGACTTAAACTGCTTGTTACTGTTCAGGAGAAAAATACATAATTCCAAAAGAAATTATTACCTGTTACTTTTCCTTTTAAGGAGAAACTAGCCATTGAATGAAAATAATATTAAATTAACCTTACATCTTACCTTATAGCCCAAGGTATGATTTAGCAGCATACTTAATTTATGCATACATATAATATAATATCCTATAATGTTGATGAAGTCAATTTGTGCTTTATTTTCTAAATATGCACTACATGAAATCATATTAAATAACACTTTTAAGGTCAAAACCCATTAAAAAGGAAATGTAAATAAAACATTTTCAGAAATGGTACAGGTTGTTATCACAATTTTGTATTCTGAAATGGGTAATAGAATAGAAAATATTTCTCCCTATTTTTAAAAATTAATATCAACACATTATTAAATTTTACATTGTCATCGATATAGTGATACCAGTTTTAAAAAACAGTAATACTTACACTTTTAAAGTATGTTTTCATACAATGTCAAGCATTATATTGACTTAACAAAAAAGGAAAGGTTAAATTGCCAAGTCTAATCCCCTGCTGATCCATGGTTTCAATTAATCCTGATTAATCACAAAGTTTGGACACTAGCTCCCTGATCATACATGGGGTGGAAGGCACAGGAGGTTTTGGTCCTGCCACAACTATGAGTTCTGGGGAGGCAGGCCAAAGGCCACAGATTCTGTCATGTCACCTCCATATCCAACATTCCTATTTTCTGAATCCATGCATTCAAGTTTCTCTTGGACTCCTTTCTTCTCCTGGTTTTCAATAATAGCTTTCCACAAGTCCTCTAACTCTTTCAGATTGTTTCTGGTACTTGCAAACTCGCTAATTTCTCTACCCATTTAATTTGTAGATTTACTAAATTTAAAAAAAAAAAAAACACAAAAAGCTGCAACTCAGTTGCTGAGGAGCTGAGAGCTCCAGCCAAGAGCTAGCAGCAACGTGCCATCCATTTGAGGGAGCCGACTTGGAAGAGAGCTTTCCAATCAAGCCTTCATGACTGCAGCCCTGGCCGACACCCTGACAGCAACCTCAGGAGAGATCCCAAGGCAGAGCCAGCCAAGCTGCTCCCAAATTCCTCACCCAGAGTAACTGTGTGAGATCACAAATGTTCATGATTGTTTCAAGCCTCTGAATTTGGGGATAATTTGTTACATGGCAATAAACAACTCTGGGCTCTGTAATTATTCTGAAAGCTAACAGGAGCTGCTGGAGAAGCTGAAGCATGGAAATAACAAAATCTAAAATTATATGTGATTTTATGAGGAAAAGTCTGAGACCACAAAGTAGAAATAAAAGTGTAATATTCACAGTGTCGATGGGCACTTTACCTTAATAAAATGTTGGACATTATGATGACAGAGAAGAAGAACCTTTGTATAAATAACCTTCATAGCATGAAAGCCTGGAAATAATTGAATAATTTCAAAGGGCAACTTTTGTGTAGTAAATGTCACTAATGATATTTTCATTTGGTCTTTACTTCACATAACATGTCATATTTTTATCTTATTTTATATCCTGTTAGAGTTTCAAAGCTAACATGAACAATAAAATAATAGAAACAGGAGTTATTTTAGAAGATCGGTGTCTATGCAAACTCAGTGAATAACAATACATTATCATTTAGATGTTAGGTTTCTCTTGTCTCTCAAGCATGTAGGCAATGTTGCTTCCACGTTTTAATTTACTGAGATTTATAACTTCTCTCAGATATATAAAAATAAACAGGCAAAACATATAAGGGGCCACCCCACATTCTGGGGAGCCACGAGTTGCATTTAGAAAAGAGAGAAAGATACACAACCTATTAGAATTCACAGTGCGATTTTTGCTTGAAATTCTACTCCTACCAAATCCACCATTTTATTCAGTTCCTATTTAACAGACACTCATATAGTGTTAGGGTCTTCTAGGCTATATGATAGATTTTTTTTAAAGAGTAACTTATATAACCATTACCCTAACCTTTGACGGCTATGATTTAATATTTATATAACATATATTGCTTCCCCGCCCAGATGCTTTCACACACATCATAACCCTATCCCTCTGTGACTTAATCACTGTTGAATATTACTGACATTTATTTTTCTGTATATAAGGGCATAAAAAGATCTGTGGTTAGAATATTGGTATATTTCTCAATGCTTTCAATTCAAAGAACTGTCTGTCCTTAATACAGTTACATGACTACACAAAATGAAATTGAGTATTTTTACAGTATACTAACTTAAAATTATAAGAGAAAAATTATAAACTTTTATTTAATCAAGTATGCAAACCAGCAACTTCAGAGAGAGTAGTAGGAAATTCCCTCCAAATATAATCTCATTTGAATTAGTCTCTTGTAGAGCCTTGGAAATAGTTATTTGTCAGTGCCTGGGGGACGTAATAACCTATGATGTGTTGGTGGTGAGGAATACTTATACTGTGACAGGTTAGATGCTTCTGTGGTTTATCATTAACACAGAAGATCAAACAGTGATACATATTGCAGGAGCCTATTCGGGATCAATGTCACATTTATGAAATGGCCAGCATGCAACCAGGTGCCACCCTAGTTTGCACATTAGATACAGTAAAAAAAAAAAAATCATCTTTATATCGTGATTAAGTGCAAAGCATTACCTGAAATCTGGACTGTTTCTTTTATTAAATATGTAGGGGTAAATCCATTATAACTAATCATATCATTTTTTCCTAATCATCAGATTATCACAGAGAATTACCATGTTAGGAGGAATGGCTATTCTCTAGTCCAGGTATCTCCCTTGAGGCAGAAAATTGCTCCACCAGCTATGTCACTCCTAACCTCTCTCCACTTCTAGGCAAAAGCAACTTATTGATCATTTTGAAAAAAGTAAATTGGTGTGCGTAGCTTAGCACCTTTTCTTTAAAGACCAAGTCTCTCCTGGAGAGCACCCCAAATTCTGCTCTGCTTCTCCAGGAGAACTTGGCAGGGCGGTGCTGTCTGGGACTGGGACGCCTACTTAATTCTGTACTTTAGTACTAGAAAGTCCCCTTGCCTGAAGACACAAGCCACATTCTCCAGTACATAGTCTTATGTACATAGTACAGAGAATAGAGATAATATTTGGGTCACCATAAGCTTTATTTCTGTCTTACTTCTTAATTTACTCAGGACTGGGGCAGAGAAGAGGGGTGCTTCTTATTGGACCTTCTAAAGGACTTTAACACATCAGAAACATCAGTGATGAGAACAACCAAACATTCGACTACAAAACAAAATACAACCACCCCGACGCTAACCAGCATTTTCATGTGCTCCGACTTTTATGTTCATGCAAACCAACTACCTGGACTGTCTGAAGTCAGAATGAAGAGATTCCCAGAAGTTAGGCAAAGGCAAGGTTAGCAAACTAACATGGCCTGACCAAGACAACCTCAAAGGAGAGGTGATTTTCAGATCAAGTGCAAAATAATAATAAATAAGATGATGTCATACTAACATAAATTCACCAAACTGATTACTTTATTCTAATGCCTTTGTCTTACAAATCATGCAGACATTTAAATCATTGCGTAGAATTAGACCTAAAGCACAAATGAGGGCTCAGTAAGAAAAGTGTGACAGAAAAACCAGACAATCCTATAAGGTTCAAATGAGGAAAGATTACATTACTTTAAAAGCATCAATAGAGGCATTATTAAATAAAGGACGGAAAGGTAGGCAGGTCTATAATAACTGGAGCCAGGACTCCACTTACGGAGGACAAGGCTGAAAGCGTAGACGTGGAAAGCACAATATAGATAAAAAACAATCCTGCAGTTAAGTGTGAGATACAGGGAGTGGACTCGAGGCGTGAAAAGCAGAAAGGCAGATTGCGGTCAGATTGTAGAAGGCTTCAAATAGCCGGCGAAGTATTATACTTAATTTTGTACACAATAAATATTGAGGTTTCCAAGCAGAGAGGAGGCATTCTCTGAATTTTGCTTTGGAATATAAATATATACAAAGGTATCCACATTGCAAAGAATAGACTTTACGATGCTACTGAAAGATCACAGTAAAAAGCACTCTAGGTTTGAACTGGTTATGACGGCAAAAAAAAGTGAAAAGGTGAGGGTGGGGGAGGAAGAGCTGAAAAGATAGTTAAGGGATAAAATCTATAAAATTCAGGAACGGAAAACCTCTTGACTATAAGGGAGAGAGATCAGAGAAGGGCTTCAGCATTTCAAACTCAGGAAAATGGGAAATGATAATGGCAGTAACAGAAAGGGGGAAGATTCAGAGATAAACTGCTGGAGTGGGGGATGCTGTGGAGGGAAAGAATCATAGACTGAACCGAGAGTTCCAATAAAATGTCAGAATGGCCCAGCTGAGCGTGGCTCAGCAGTTGAGCATCAACCTAGGATCCAGGAGATCGAGGTTCGATTCCCGGTCAGGGCACATGCCTGGGTTACGGGCTCGATCCCCAGTCGGGGGCGTGCAGGAGGCAGCCGATCAATGACTCTCATCATTGATGTTTCTCTCTCTCTCTCCCTCTCCCTTCCTCTCTCTGAAATCAATAAAGATATATTTAAATATATGTGTGTGTGTGTGTGTATCAGAATGGAAGGGAGCTAAGAGAGAGGGAAATACTGAGTGACGTTGGACCTTGAGATATAAACTTGCCTGCCTCAACCTAGAGCTAACCAGCAAATTCTTAAGAGTTGGTAAAGTCACCAAAAGAGAGAGCTAAAGTGAGGAAAGAAGGGAATGGAGAGAAGGGCAGAAGACACACACGAGCATTTCTGAACTACAGAAGCAACTGTCTCACGCAGTTCATTACCACTTGTAGCAAACTGCAAGTGAAAGTGGCCTGGAGTGTTGGTTAAGACAGAGGGCTGTGGCGCTCAGCGGGATGCAGGATAACCCCCAGTGCTCAGGAGGCAGGCGTGGGGCCAAGGGCAACAGGGCCCACCTGAGGCACGTCCCACCAAGCATCAGGTCAGATGAAGGGAGGGAGGGAAGGGGGGGAAAGGAAAAAAAGAACTTCAAAGAAAAGCTCTAAAGCATCCAATCTTGAAAAACTAAAATGAGATGTAGCTTCTAAGTAATTAACTACTCAGTACAGAGCTCTCCAAAAGAACTAGTGTGGTGAAATAAGCTTTTGTTCAGACTGCTTAATTCTCAGGTGAGGGTGGCACTGAAAACCACTGCTGTTAACCTTTGTAAGAATTCGGTGATAAGTTCAAAAAGAGAAGTCAAAAAAGTATTCAAAATCCCTGCAAGAGATGTTCTAAAAACGGAACGAAAAATATAATTGCCGATGACATAAAAATAACCATCAACTTTAATCACACTACACCAGATGGAGCCTACACAGACAAAAAGGGCACTGTCACTAATTACAAAGAAAAGAAATGTTCCCGTGAGGACAGAATGATGTCCCTCGTAGCAGCCATAAGCACAGCCCTCTGCCAGGAGTCCTGCAGCAGTGTGGAGGCAATATTTTTGTCAAATAATGTGAGTGTGTCTGACAGTTATTTTCTATCACAGGCTGTGCCCTTGATGGTAAGTGTTCTGCTGGAGCATGAATAGAAGCTGAACACTAAGACATCCATCTAACAAACTGGTGAGGATGAGTCAGTGCCACAGGCCAGGCGACTGAAGAGAGATCAAAAGAGAATCCA
The DNA here is from genome assembly GCF_054644295.1 of Miniopterus natalensis. Classification (NCBI taxonomy): domain Eukaryota; kingdom Metazoa; phylum Chordata; class Mammalia; order Chiroptera; family Miniopteridae; genus Miniopterus; species Miniopterus natalensis. The sequence continues at coordinate 146,791,598 of NC_142082.1, forward strand.
TCCATCGGCGCAGAAATCTAAATCAACCGCAACCAGCCAACGTCCAGCACACAAGCTAAGCCTATGAACCCAGCTGGTCGGGCAAGGGCATTGCTGAGATCACTCACGACAGCTCCAACATTCTATGAATCTGTGAATCCTCCTAACAGTTTTTGCTTTTTGCCTGATAAAAATCTAAAAGAAACCTAAAATTTGAAATAAATAAATCGGTTTGAAAATTCAGGTGAAAATTATGAACCTTCCTGGTTTTAAATTAAGCTAAAAACATATGTTTATGAAATGCTTAGAGTAAGGGTGAGGGCTCAGGAAACAGACAACTAAGGCTGAGTAACTGCCCATGGAGGTGACCTAGAGCCAGCTATGTACTCTCTCCCGCCTCTGGTTCTTCATATGCCAAATAAGGGTAATAATGATAGCCACGCTATAGGACTGTTGTTAGGATTACATTGTAATTTATATAAATCTCTTACTCAAGTGCCTAACACATGGCACACAAGGTGGTGATAGTGGGGAAGGGCACGTAGTAAGAACAGAGCCACAGTTGTTTAATAATTATTCGCCTTACTAACCATAGATAAGAAGTTTTCTTACAGACCCTGGGAAACTAAAAGATGAAACAAGGCTTTAAAAAGATAAGATGCCTTCGTGAGTCCATTACTCAGAAAAGAAATACATTTTGAGAACAGACCAAGGACAGGATATGCTTTGATTTGGTTGCTATGCCTGGACCCTGGCCCCCTCTTGGAGTCTGCCTCAGGAACACTGACCACTCTTTGGTTCCAGGAACAGGCTGAGCTGTTTGTAACATCATAGAAGATTAGCCACCTGGCTATCAGACTTTGAGCTCCTGAAGGCCGGACTGCAGACCCTCCCCTCCCCTCTCTCTGTTACACTTGTAGCTCACAGCTGCGCCCGTAGTTACCTTCTCCCTCCCTGGTACATAAGCAGCCAACTGGCGAGGGGAGTCAGAGCAGAATTTCCAGGGTGACCGACTGCTCTCCCATTTTGCGGAAATAACAGAATAAATACTCACATATGATTCAACTCTGTCTCTGCTTAATTTGGCTCAAGTAGTGACAGGCAACCTCAGACCCCCTGTGTCCTGTTTTAGTTGTTATTTTATCTCGGTATCAATAAATCAGATTTGAGCCCTGCAGGCAACTCTTCAGAAACAACTGGGCATGGAAGGTCTTAACTACATGGTGTCAACCAATCTGAATATGCTCTAGGAGGTTGTGACCCAAATCTAATTGTACAGGAAAGAAGATGGAGCACTGGGAGCAGCAGCAGACGGGAGTGTAGGTTCCAACAATAAGATCATAGTATCAGAGGAGAAGCCGACCTCTACTTCCGGCCAACAAGAAACCAAAGACGAGACAGAGGCACTGTCCAGTACACCTACCTGGCTAGCAGTTTCACCCCTTTAACTCTAGGGGCAGATGAGTCCTGTGATGGAGCAGGAAAGCTGCCAGAGATGACTTTAAGTTTTTTTAGTCCCAGAAGCTGAAGAGAGAACACCATGAGGGCCTAGCAGTTGCATATTCTGACAGCAGTAACGCAAGGACACTTCATTGTCTTTCTGATCATGTATAAAGATCTATTGTCCAAGATGTGCACACTGGAGTGATATAAGTAGTAAAATAAAGGCAGCATTTTATGAACATCCTAAATGTTCAACCAAATATCCTGGTGCATTAAGGTGACAGAATCATGCAGCCATTAAGATGTATTTATAAATGACATTTAATGACCTGAAGAACAAGGACTTCTGGTAAGTATTGAACACACAGATTAAGTTCATATTTTATAAATATATATTCCTAAGGAAATATGTCAAAACATTAGCAGCAGTGGTTTCTAGATGGTGGGATTACGAGAGAATTTTTCTTCTTTGAACCTTGCTATATTTTTCTAAATTCTACACAATGTTCTTGCTTGAGCTTAATAATTTAAGCAATATTTTTTAAGAAAACAAAGAGATTAGCATGGCTGGCATTAAGTCACTGAAACCATTTGGCCATGAAGAGCAAACAGCTGGAACAGGGAATCCCCTCCTCTCTCCGTTCCAGTTCCTCTGTACTGTTCCCCCCCGCATGCTTTTCCCTCTTCTGATGGCCGGAGAGACCGGCACCATCACCAGGTTGCCCCAACACATAGCTGGGGGGAGGAGAATGAGCTGGTGGCTATGAATTCATCTCACCCTTTCTCTGACCCAGACCTCACCCTCTTCTTGCCACTCTTCCCCGACAGTAATGACCACAGCAGTTCTTTTTCTAGATCAAATAGGAGTGTTAGGGTAATGTTAGTGTGGAAGGAGGGAGGGGGTGATAAAGTCTACAGTAGTAACAGTGAAATGTGGTCATATCCTCCCATTAGAAAAAGAACAAGTCTTTCCTGCCCTCACTTTGCTCTCTAAGTTGAGACTCTGTATGCTCAATAAACACTACTGGATATTTTTTCCCCTCCTTTTCTTTCCTTTCCTTTTCTTTCTCCTTCCTTCCTCCCTTCAAAATGGAAGCAAACCTTCTCTGTTCTCTCCCTTACCTGAGCAGTCCTCTAAACTAGGCAATTCTAGGACCAATAGATAGCCATTAACCTGCGACTAAGGTACAGTAAACCCTGTGCGCCGGAGCAGGAGTGTTTGGCTATGCAGAGAGGTCGCTGAAGGGGGTGCAGATCAATTTGCATTAAGGAGCACAAAGATTTGAAGTTAGGGAGATTTATCACGTGGACTAGACAAGGTCAAGTGGCGAAGGAAGATAATGAAGCTCTAGAAACAGTTACCCTGAGGCAAGGAGAGCTACCGCTGATGAACAAGGCTCACAAGAAGACATCCAAGGTCCACAGAAGAGGGTGATTTTATTTCCAGCCACTGGGGAGAGTGCTTGGACCCTAGGGGACAATGGCTGGTCCTGGGACTATTAACTGAAGGGGGGTCTAAGTGTGGAGCACCTTTGGTAGATGTCACTGAGGTGTGGGCCAAAAGTCCCTCATAGGACTGTGGGTAGGACCTAGACCTAGAGGGCAGAACAGGGACATCTGCAGGCCTGGAAGGGACCACCGTTCCATACTAACAGGGTGTGGAAGGGAAGGAGAAATGGCAGTAACACTGTTCAAACAGCAGTGTTTTTCCCTTGGGGTAGAAGTCAACCAGATCATCTTTTAGGAGTACAAGCTGCTGGGGTTCTTGGGCAGACTACGAGGAGATGGAAATCCCAAGAAGGAGACACTAGCCTTTCTGATATGTAGATCTATGGTTAGTTTTAATTAAATTTCCTGGAGAGGGTGGGCTGAACTTATACCACTATTATAGAGTGATTCATAATTGTTACATTATGAACATAGCCGAACATGAACATAGCCAATCCCTACCTCTGAAGCTTCCTCTCCCTTTGATCCAAAAATTTCTACATACACAAATGGCTTTTCGGACAACTCCTCAATCCAGAACTGAATTAATTTCATGAATGAGAGAGACGAGAACACGGAGGAGCCACTGCTACTGCCCGATTTCCTCAATCTCGCCATCCTCACACGCAGGTTTATCAGTCGGAGGCTGCGAAGGTAACCCATTGTCCCCAGATCTTTCTCCCCTACCCTCTCTGTCAGGCATTCAACCAGAGGTTGGAAGTTCCAAAGGACTGTGGACTGTGTCTTTTTTTTTTTTTCTCCAAGGAACACCTAGCACAGTGCTTGGCACATAGGAGGAGCTCCACATGAATTCGTAAAATGAATCGGTTCATTTCAATCACCACATCAGGTGTGGAGCAAGGATAAAGAGGAATAAAATGGGATCCCAGGCTAGAGGAAGAACAGGGAGTGTACTCATTAGCACTGAGACTCTTAGAAGACCTGCAGGTATGAGAAGGGGGTAAGGACTGATGGAAAAGACAGGAACAGAACCAAAGCAGAATCAGAGCAAGCTTACGAACTCAGTTCTGTTCCCCACAGGTTACGCTGCTAGCCCCAAGCCCTGCACACCTGTGCCCTCTCTAACCCTCTTCATGGCCCTCTCCCCCACGTGTCAGTTACCCGCTGGGCTGCAGGATCAGGGCTTGCACTTCAGTGACTGAATTTAGCCCAAGCCTTCTCTTGAACTCCCTTGTCTACCCCAGGATGCTCCAGAGAAAATATGGGAAGGAAAAGGCACTTCTACCTTTCACAGCTGAATATTTCACCTAACATCCCAAAAGCATATGGGATATTTAGGTCTGTTAAGAAGCATCAATATAAGTGACAGCCCATGAAACCTTTTATCCTATTTGACAAGATGTATTTAATATTCGGTCACTTGGAACATTGCTGCTCTCAACTGTAATTCTGCCAACAAGTAAAAATAATTATTTTTCTTTTGCCATGATGGAAGTGAACAAAGTGCTTAATTCAAAGGAGATGCCAAGATTTCCCTTTATTCTCTTATTAAAGCGTATTGTGTGAATCTGTGCATAAAGCCAATTTATATTGATTTTCTAGAGATAATATAGTGTGAGCTGAATGGCAACCTGTCACACAGTGGCAAAAATTGGAATGACTCATAAACTTAGAGAACAACTGGATGCTAGTTAGGTTTAAATAGAGTGAGAGTTGTGCATGGTCAGAATTACCTCTAATTGCTGCTGCTCCTTTCCCTGTGTCTAGTTGCTCTGCAAATGCCCTTCAGATAGTCCCAGCCAGCCTTCTTTAAACTAAAAATCCTTCTCTGTGAGCTCCCTTTCCCTGGGGTATAATCAGGTCCTTTATATCACACTGTGCCAGGACAAATAGCTACTACAAATTTTATTAACCTACATGAATATACGGATAGTAAAAAGTTTAAAATATCATAAAACAATATGACTTTTTTATTACTAGACACTGTTTCACTTAATATTTATTGCCCAGCCAGTGTGGCTCAGTGGTTGGATGCTGACCCATGAACCAAGAGGTCCCCGGTTCCATTCCCGGTCAGGTCACATGCCAGGGTCACGGCTCAGTCCCCAATAGGGGCTGTGCAGGAGGCAGCCAATCAATGACTGTCTCATCAATGTTTCTAACTCTCGATCCCTCTCCCTTCTCCTTTCTCCAAAATCAATAAAAACATATGTAAAAATATATATTTATTAAACATAAGGCACTTTTCTAAGGTGGAGAATTAGTCAGATCCGGACACTGAGCTCAAGGATCTAGATTTTAGTAGGTATTCCTTTAAAGGCAGGTTTTTCTTTGGAAACCAGAGTCCAAGCAGCCATAGAAAGTTCACAAATGACCTTTTAGAGGCCAATAAAGCTCTTAAAGAAAATGCAGTGTGTTTATGTTGCTATGTCCATTTGGCAAGGTCAGACGTCTAAAAGATACTCAAATTTTCAAAAGGACTGATGGCCCCAGTGAGGTTAAGCAGCACTGACTTTGGGCCTATAAAAAGTATTCCATCTCTCATAGCATTTCCAGTGGCTCCAAATGGTTCTAAACATTTCCCTTGAAAGATTTCAAAGCCCAAGACAACTTTTGCGAATAATCTCGGTGATGACAGGTCTTCCTTGGAGGAGGGATCTGATGTTTCAAGTCTCCAAAAATCATAGTAAGATAATATGATAGGTGGATGCTTAAACAGTGAAGTTTAGTTTTGGTTGAAATGACTGTAAATATAAGTAAGGAGACTAATTTTCTTAGAGGAAATGAAGTAGATTAAAGGCTGTATGTTAAATAAAAAACACACGGAATAGCACCAATAAAAACATCAGTGCCCTAAGGGTGATACTAACCAAGAGAGGAAAAGAGCATATTTCATCTTTTCATTCACTGAATAAATATTTATTGAGTGTCTGCCATGTATTGAGCACTCTTGTAAGTACTAAGAATACAGACTAACACCCTTGCATTCGTGTAGCTTCCATTCTCCATCATTGTTTAATAGTTCAATTCATCTAACATGTGTGGCTCAACTCTGAATATGTATTAAAACTTAAAAAGTAAAACAAAAACAAAGTATGCTATAGAGAAAATAATGTTTTGAGTAGAAAACTATTAATGGCAAAATACAACGTAACGTTTAGCATGCTGGTAAGTATCTTCGATAAAAGTGAACAGAATCATTGAAACCAAAAAATAAATAAAGAAGCAAAAGTAAAGATATTATATCTTTGACAACTCTCAGAAAATACATGATTTTAACTATATTCAGTCACCTAATCTAAAAAAAAGCAATGGAAGGATTTGGGGGGACGTGGGAGCATAGGATCCTAAGATAACATGAAGGCAATGAAAACTAAGATTGTCAACAGGCTGAGTGAGGGCTGAGTGTACTCCCTTCTCTATGAAGCACAGGATACACGAGAACAGGGCCAGGAGTTCACGGGAAAAGTTCTTGTTCCAGGCCTAAGTAACTTTCCTAAGTGAACAAATTAGCCTTCCCCCTTCTCTAATTTGAACACCCCAAGTTATTCCTGACACACTTATGCTACAGATCAAAGAGCCCAGAAATACGCTTTTCTGACATTATCCTTTACACACACACACAAACAAAACAGAATGAAAAATTACATGTGATTTAAAAAGTACAGGTGAATTGGTGAACAGTTAATGGAATGAAATGGGCGAAATGTTCTGGAAGGAAGTCTTGATCCATGGGGTTTGCCAGAAGGAGATTATCTTCTGTTCCCCATTTCCCATCAGGGTTGCCCACCAACCCTCCCATCGTGTGCCTCAAAAACTCAAATGGGTGCATGTTGGAGATAAGAGAATGAAAAGGAATCTTCAAGTGTTCTAGCTTGAGTCCCAAGGAACTCATCTGAAGCCTTCCAACTGAAGCCGCCTTTTCAAAGATTTCTCTCCAAAACAGAGAGGCCCAGAAACTTTGAGGAGAAGGCGCACACACACACACACACACACACACACACACACTCAGAATCAGACCTTTTGATATGCAAATGTTGGAGCAAATGCTATTTTGGAATGCAGAAACTGAGACAATAAAGGAAGTACACTGCTTGGCATAATGATATAAAGGGGTTATTTTTCTGGGGCACAGAGACTCTCAGTTGTATAATTGTTTTTTCTTCTTCAGATGGGTAGGAGATCAGAGAGATAGAAGCCAAAGCACTTATCTGGAGGTGATAAATGATCAACTGATTAAAAAAAAAAACAAAAAAAACTGGCTGGGACCTAAGAAGAAAGACCTCCTTGTAAAAGGGCATAGTGAGGACTCTAGAACTGGTGGTATCAGAATCAATTTTAACATTTATATATAGGCTGTCTAATACCCTCATGTAATTATCAGGCCTAAAACATAGTTTAATATGTGCAGATTGAACTGAAATGTAAACATTTTCCTGGACTAGGTAAAGATTTTTCTTCTCATCATGGACACTCAGTGGCAACTCAAAGATCAAATCTATGTCAACAGACCCCTTGGATTCAACAAGTCTGCTCTGCCACTGGGACTTAGAAACAGAATAACACCTTGTCTGTCTAGTCATGAATTGTCCACACTAATTTCAATGCTTGTTTCTCTAGAATGTGAAAGGAACAGTTTTGCAATCTAAAAGTAAGTCAGCAATCTTGCAAGTAATTCAGGGAATACTAAGAAATTCCCATTGGAAAGATGAAGATAGAATTTAAAACACTAATATCATAAAGGATTTTAAAAGTAAAAAGTTGTTTGAGGAAATAAAATTTCTTTTAGTGAACTCTTTAAAGAATCTAGTTTATCTTATGATTTTGAAAAAATTTTCAAAAATCATTATTTTTAATCTGTGAAGATGCCAAGTAGCTCAGGCAAACGGATCTTGGAAAAATCAAAATGCTTCTTTTTCCTAAATTATACTATCCGGCAAGGAGACCACGCACTCAATCACTTACATAGAACACACTCTGTGAGCGCACTATCATTAAATATGATAGTGACGAAAGTTAGAGAATTAGGCTTTGTTTTCATTTTGTAGGAGAAAAAGTTAAGACATCAGAGTGATGGTATTTGAGTACATAAAGGAGTCATTGAGGCAGAATTAAACACCTGGTCAACCACTCTTGGTGGTAGGAAAATTAGAAAGGACAGGATTCCTGTTCCAAGAGGTCAGATAACCAGATAACCATGGCCAGGCATATAAATGGCCCAGGCTGAGCTGAGCTGCCAGATAAGGAGCATAGCTTAGGTTGAATAATCTCCAAGAAAAGGAGCTCACTGGCAGAAATTTAAAATAAAAAAAAAAGTGCAGTTACATCAGACATTTTTACATTTTCTCTAAGGTCAGGGCCCCCAAAAGCCCGTATCTCTGGCTCCAAGTGTTCCCTTATCACTAACCTCTTCACCTTGTCTGTATCTAAGAAGGGACTAGCCAACTTCAGCGGATTCTATCTTTCAACTATTATAACAATTTTAAATGAAACTGAAATTTTTCTGCTGCTCCAATATTCCATTTTTTTAAAAGTGTGATGACTCACTCTGATTTCTACTCAGCTAATTTGTATTTTCCTCTATTCTATATTCAATAACTCCCTCTTGTACTCAATTGACCTCATGTCCTCAACACTCAATTTCTTTAAAAAGTTCTTACTAAAGCACCAGCAGAGCAGTAATTAGTAGTGCTTAGTGACCTTTTCTCATCCAGCACTAAAGAAACCAGATTTTCCTTTTCATAATATTTCATGGTATCCACTTTCCTTGACTTGCAGCCAAAAAAAAAAAAATACAATACTTACTCTGAGAAGTACCTGCCAAGTAGCACCAAGAGAGGTCTGATAAATATTTTATTCTTGTTCTAAATGTAACTGGACTCTACAAAATCAAGTAAATTTCAGGAGACTTTAAAACTGGCAAGAATTAAGTTACTAATGTCAGTTTAAATAGTCCGTCAATACCTCATGGGTTTTCCAGAAAAGGTCAACCAGAAAATAAAGGTCTTCAATCCTTTAGTCTGTAATTGAGTGGAAATAATTTATTGGTAGCATTTGTTTTTCTATTTAAAGGTACTGATGTGCATTTGTCCTTGCTAAGTGACTGTTGGGTTTCAATTATGTATACAGTTTTTCCAGGTAATGTTGAAATTTTATTTCCCAAAGTGCAAGCTACTATTTTTACTTAATGTTATTTGAGTAATTAATGGCTTGTTCTCTAATTTATCAATTTAATGGAAGTGTTAAATAGCACTAAATCTAGGACTGACTCCTCTGAGTCACCATATAGTCCTCTAACTTCTAAAACATTCATAGTCACCTTTGGGTGATACTACCGTGGTCTGTCTGGTTCCAATGCCCTCCTACCCTCAAGCCTTCTCTCTCCACAGTGGGAGCCACTTAATCTCTCCTGGATGCTCAGCCTTATCTCAGGCTTTGCACCAATAGCGTCCTCATGAGAAGGGAACTTTAGCTCAATATAGAGCACTAGATATCAAGTCAGCCTTGCTACTAATCCAACTGATAACTGATCCTTTGGCAAAGTTTTAACAACTAGGCTTCTGCCTTGTTCCTGAAACCAAGTCCCATTGATCCTCTAGGTATTGTAACTGGGTCCCTTGCTCACTTCCTTCTGTGCCTGTTTCTCTGTCCTGATTAAACCACAAATTCTGCTCTCTGTATACCACAAAGTGCCTTCCAGAATGTATTTTTCTACCCAGTGTCTGTGGTTATGCCCCAGTCCCACATCCCATCCTATCTTTAATCTCCTATACTCAAGAACGTGTCTAGTTCCAACTTCAAGATCTCTTAAACCTCCTTTGTTCCAATGAAGTAATAAACAGTCAGGCCTAACTCTGCCTCAAGATATAAATTCACCAACAGAATACATAATTGATCAGAAAGAATTTTTGACAGATTTATAAACTTATTATGTAGGTTGGGTAATCTTAATAGTTATGAAATGTTAACATTACCATTTCTCTCTATGATATAACATCATTATCACCACATATGATGGGAAACCATATAGTCTGTAAGGATTATTATATAATCATATACTTAATGAAATGGGAAAATCCAGAAACAAAATTATATTCTGGTTAGTCAAGAGTGGTAGAATGGCAGGGTGATTTTAATTTTCTTTTTCTTAGCTTTCTTTCTCTGTATCTCTATCTCTAACTCTTTCATTTTGTTGTGTAGTTTCCAAATGTTCTATACTAAGCATGCATTGCTTTTTAAAATAACCTGAACAAAAAGAGAAAGAATTAGCAAGAATGTAAAATAGTTTAAAAGCCTGAGAGTATATTCAAGCAATAATGGATTTCTCTTTTTAATGCCTTAATAAATTAATAGGGATGATTTCCCAAAAGAGCTTCGCTCAGTGCTCCAACTTCTTAATCTACTTCTGTGTGGTGGCTGCCCTATAGTGAGAACACAGTCCCAGCAGGTCTCTAAGACCTTAAGGAAAAAGTAAGCAAGCAAACAAACAAATACACCAAAAACAATGTATTTAAGTATCCTATTCAAATGTAATATGCTGAGGCAAACTCCAGCTGTCTAATCCCACCAGTAAGTGTTTACTGCAGTTAAGAGATTCCGACACTTTGAGAATGGATTGAGAACATCGTAGGTGGGCTCCAAATTTCAAAATAAAAACTCACCTTCAATTCTTACCCAATCAGTTCAATACGAAAGGATCAGTATAAACACCGAATGTTACCAATTTTGGCCAGCTTTATATTAATGTGCATGTGAGAATTAAATGAGTATATATGAATCCTATGACATACCTCTTCAGAGATAAGAAAAGTAGTCTGTACAAAGTCACAGGTCTATTTAGTGGCAGATCCAGCTCTGACTGCCTCTGAATCTCATTTTATTTTATTTCTTAAATATGCCTTCATTGATTTCAGAGAGAGGAAGGGAGAGGGAGAGAGAGATAGAAACATAATGATGAGTGAGTCATTGATTGGCTGCCTCCTGCACACCCCCTACTGGGGATCGAGCCCGCAACCCCGGCATGTGCCCTGACCGGGAATCAAACCTCGATCTCCTGGATCATAGGTCAATGCTCAACTGCTGGGCCATGCCAGCTGGGCTCTCACTTTATTTTTAACACACCACTTACAACTAATGATTCTTCTAATTCAAGACAGGACAATTAAAGAAAATGCAGGCCTTGGTTGGGTAGCTCAGTTGGTTAAGGCATCATCCAGATATGCAAAGGTTGTGGGTTCAATCCCCAGTCAGGGCACATACAAGAAGCAACCAGTGAGAAAGCATAAATAAATGGAACAACAAAATCAATGTATGTTTCTCTCCTTCTCTCTCTCTCTCTCTCTCCCCCTTCCTTTCTCTTTCTCTCTCTCAAATCAATAAATAAAAAATAAAAAAATTTAATGAGAATGCATGTAAAATACCTTGCACTGTAAGGACAGTTAGTGATTTTTGTACATTTTCACTTCAGAAAGAATTAAAATGTGGGGGAAAATACACCTCAAAATGAATTTCCAAGGTCTTCTGTTAATTGACTTGGCTTTTTAAGAAAACAAAGTACAATTTCCCACATGATTTCAATATGCCAAATTCACAATGTGGCAAATTCCTAATTTTTTCAGAATGATCAAGAAAAGAAGTGTTTCTTTTTTGTCAGCCCAGAGACAGTTCAGACTCTGTCACAAATTATGAACATGAATTGCCAAAATGGTCTGGACAGAGAACCCATCAATAAAGATATTCAGTAAACTGTACTCTAGATAATCCAGCTTTTACTTCTTGCCTTACAAAGCTTACTGCTGTTAGGGTGCCTTTAATTGGAGCTAACGGAAATAGTTTAGGTTTCCTAATTAAACATATTCAGGACCAGACTTCAAGCAATATGAGTCTAAACAAAACAGCATAATCATCAGCTGTTCTCATGTGGCTCAATTAGAATTTGTATTAGATTCTCAATACAAAAAGATTCTTGTGAGGGCAAGGGCTTCATTCTCAAGATATTTTTGATCTTGCTATATTGCTTGGTTATCTGCATGTCGCTTCTATAGATGTCCATTGACTGATAGCTGCTTCATGCCAAGTGGAAGATGACTGTTGTCTTCTTTGGCTGGAGTAAGAATCTGGAAGTTCTCAAATCAGTCAGATAGGTTACTTTTCCAACTACTTCTAAGGCCACTTTTGTCTTAAAGCCAATCCTATTTTCTGTAGATCTCCTCAGACACTCTGGTTCTATTGCAAATGCTAACAAATCAGTTCGGGAGTTGAATTTCAAGAAAAGTGTTATGTAAGAGAAGCACTCTGTTAGAGTACAACTAACCACTGTGCTGGACCTTGTGAAGTAAGTTATTCAACACCAACATCACATGGTGCTCTCGCCCATAGAAAACCTTTTAGGGGACACTCTATTAGGTCAAGAAGATCGACTCACTCCTGGGACTCTGGAGTCACTATTTTCCTGCATCCAAGATATCTAAAATGGATTACAGATGAGACAGAAACAGCCTCCCATCCTGCAGCCAGATCTAGGCTGAGTCTAGAAATGTGGGGTTCAAGTAATGTCTACTATTACTAATTATTACTCAAGTAGGGTCTATTATTAATCATTATTAATCACAATACATTCTGAAAGTGCAGCTTGACACTGAAAATACCCAGAAGGGTATAAAAACTTTACAGCTACATTACCAAGAGAAAAATAACAGCATTGACAGAAAATAAAAAAGTCATAAGGACTCAGATGCATTAGATCAAGATGAGAAAGTACTTTAATAATTATCCGGTAGCTATATGAATTCATCTGGAGGGAATAATAAAGAATTCTGTTTTGACTTGTTAAGTTTCAGATGCCAATAAGCAAACAGTAGAATTTAGGGGAGAAGAGTACCTAACATATGGTATGCACTCAACATATGGTATGACTCAACAAGTGGTAAGGAAAGAAGAGGGGTCATATTAAGAAAACTTGAGCCCTGCCCAGCGTGGCTCGGTTGGTTGAGCACTGTCCCAAAAGGTTGTTGGTTTGATTCCTGGTCAGGACACATACCCAGATTGAGGGTTCAGTCCCCAGTCTGGGTGTGTGCGGGCGGAAAACAATCGATGTTTCTCACATCGATATTTCTCTCTCACATCGATGTTTCTCTCTCTCCCCCTCTCCCTTCCTCTCTCTCTAAAATCAATAAAAACATATTTTTTTTAAAAAGAAAACTTGATATACAGAAGAAGGGAAGGAGAGACCTCAAATACAATTGTCTCATACCTCTACATAAAGTAAGAAGCTACTGGGTGTGGAAGAGGTTGGCCCTTGAAGAGAATAGGCAAAGTCCATAATCACCTCTCTGGGGAAACCATTAAGGAATCAATAAGAGAGTAACAAAAGTAAAGCACTGTGTTTCTACCCAGATTTCCTCTTCAGATTAAAAAAGTCAAATGAAATTTTAAAATACTTTTAGAATATATATAACGTGATAGCTAACTGAACTCAACTGAATCAATGACTTTTGTAATAATATTAATAAGAAAATAATCATTTTCTCTAGGCCTAAAACCTGATTTTTTTAAAAAAAAAAAAAAAGACACTTATCTTAAATCCATCTAGAATGGCAGTACTACAAATGATCTTCATTTGAACCAGGAGAGAAAAGGTACTTTTACTTCAATAGTGGTCTTAGACTCTAGACCAAAGTGTGGAAACAGTCAACCTAATGTAAAAGTTACAAAGGGAATTGTTAGCATTTGAAAGGAAAACATCAAAATTATGTTTCAAACAGTTTATTTTACAACTGCTTCAAAAACAGAACACTAAAAATAAGTCTATATTCCTACATTAAATGTTACTTTTCTCCTTTTTCTGAATCACATATTATAGAAGGTATCATGGTTGCTGGGTAACACTCCCAGATCCTTCCATCAAGACTGAAAAACTTATTTCCCAAGCTGCTGGGAAGGCTGTCAGCTAACAGCTCTTAGCTATCAGTCCCTTCCAAGAACGGCTCTTTCTGAAGAGAGTTGCCTCACCCAAGGTCATGCTCGCTTCCCAAAGCAGCCATCATCCAATGGTTGCTTGGAAGGTAAAAGTTTCACCCATTGTTCTAAGAATGAAATGTAAAAGGAATCTATGTATTGATTTTTTTCAAAATTTTAGCAAAGTAGTTATCATAGGATAAAATTTTCTTCATCATTAAGTAAAAGATAATAGTACCTATCACATTAAGTTGTTACAACAATAAACTAAAGTGATGCACACAAAAGTACACGGTAAGTGCTCAACAAATATCACTTCCCTTCTCTCCATTCATTACCAGTGGGCATGAGTTTGCACTGATGATGCAAACTCCTAGTAATGAGTGCCATGCAATCATAAAACAGTCATATGGCTAATGGATGACATATCTGACCAATAAAGTATAAGAAAGTATTATTCATACAATATAGAATCTAATCCCTAATGGTAACTTAGCATTTACTGAGCTTTTACAGCATGCCAGGTACAATGTGGAATGTTTTATAGTTTATTTAATCCTCAAAACAACACTGAGGCAGACATAATGCCTCCTTTGCAGATATGAAACCAGTGATGCTCAAAGTAAGTAAACCATTCAAGGCTACACATCTATTACGTGGCAGAACCAATACTTGAACTTAGCTTTCCTGTATCTAGGCCTTTGTATTATACTATTGGATGTCCTTTGCTTTACTACTCTGCTCTTCCACAGACTTGCCCCAGTAAAGGCTACCTCTGGCATAACAGGTAAACAAAGGCACATAGAGCCGACTTAGGGTCCATAGCCTGCAAGATATAGCAGAGAGAAGGAATCTGTAACCCCTGATGTGACCTTCACTACAAAAGAAGCAAATGGTGTCACCTCCAGTAGTACAATCTACTCTTTTTTTTTCAAGCAAATAATTCACTTTTCATTTATTTTATATTTAAAATACTTACATTAACACTGGTCATTTTGTGGGAATTTTTTATTACTTCTTTAATTAAATTTACTGGGATGACATTGGTTAGTGAAATATAGGTTTCAAGTTACAGTTCTATAGCACATCATCTGCATATTGCATTGGATGTTTACCACCCAAAATCAAATCTCCTTCCGTCACCGTATGTATATCTGAGCCCCATTACCCTTTACTGTCTGGCAATCCCCTTCCCTCGGGTGTCCATCATACTGTTATCTGTGTCTACGAGTTTTTGTTTCTTCATTGGTGGTTTTCATTTTGCTACCCCACATATGAGTGAAGTCATATGGCTCTTGACTTTTTCTGCCTGACTTATTTCACTTAGCATGATACTCTCAAGGTCCATGCATGGTGTCACAATTGGCAGTATTTCATCTTTTCTTATGGCTGAGTCATATTCCATTGTGTACATCTACTACATCTTTTTTTATCCAATCATCTGTCAAAGGACGCTTCCGTTGTTTCCATGTCTTGGCCACTGTGAACAATGCTGCAATGAACATAGGTGTGCATCTTTGCGAATAAATGTTTTCAAATTTTTCAGGTAGATACCCAGAAGAGGGGTTGCTGGATCATATGGTAGCTCTATTCTCAATTTTTTGAGGAACTCCCATACTGTTTTCCATAGTGGCTGTACCAGTTGACATTCCCACCAGCAGTGAATGAGAGTTGCTTTTTCTCTACAACCTCTCCAATACTTGTTACTTGTCTTGATGACAGCCATTTTAACAGGTTGAGGTGGTATCTCATTGTAGTTTTGATTTGCATTTCCCTAATAGCTAGTGAAACTGAGCATTTTTTCATATATCTTTATGTTTTCCTGGAAGAAGTGTCTGTTAAGTCTTTAATTCCACATCCCCTGTTTCCACACCCAGTCCTTGGAATCTGTCTTCTCATCACTGCTGCCCTTGAATAGATTGGTCTTTTCCTGAGTACTGAAGCAACCCCAACCCTCAACTGGTCCCAAATAAGTGAACTTCTGACCCCTCCTGCCTCCAGGCCTTGTAGTGAGAAGCAGCATGTTAGGCCTGCCAGAGTCGGAGTATTTGTTTCTCCTACGGTAGGAGCCCCTGTTCTGAGATCCCATCTCTGCTCTGGCTGAAAGGCATGGTCACAAAGCAGACCAAGCCCTAAGCAGACTCTGGTTGCACATTTTTAAAGACCATTTGGTTTGGCTTCTTATAAATATCCCTGTATTTGCCACCAAAGGTTGCCTTCCAACTGCTTAATTTTTCATCATGCTATTTCCACAGCCTGCAATAATGTGTTTTAATCAGTTTTATGTACGTTGCAGGAAATAGCAAGAAGAACAGTACATTATTTTTGCTTAGCATTAATCATTACTCTCCCCAGGGAATAACTGTTTATAAGATACCAAATGCCATCTTCTCCTAGGAAATCTCCTCTTGAGTACTAAATTCTAGCCTTGTCCCAAAGAGGAGTCCTGATTGTTGCTTTGGGGGACTGACAGCAGGTGTGGCCATTCAACCCCCTCACTGAAAATAGGCGAAGCCCTTAATCTCTATCAAGAACAAAAGAACCGTAAGGAGGGAAGCTTCGTCCTGTTCTCTTTGAAGAGCTCACGTGTTGACAACAAGCCTACACGGGCACGGGGCACCTTGATCTCAAACAGTGTCCTTACACAGCCCGCCTTGACTAGGACCAATGCACACAAAGCTGAATTGTTCGTACCAAAAGAGGCCATGTGGCCACCCTGCTCTCAAGTGACTGTGATTGCTACTAATCCATGAGGTGTCTTTTGGCTCACTGCCTAACCTTCACAAATGGGACAAGACAGGAAAACTGTAGGAGTGGAGCAAGATATATGGGAGAAGGTTGAGACTGTTGTTTGGAAGATTCCATTTGAATAAATATTTCCCTACAAAAAATGGTTGTGTATCAGAGAGGACTTTGGGTCAAGATCTCTTACCAGCAGAAGGCTTTGTGGGAGGCTGTGAAACAAGCACAGATTTCTGGAAATGTTAGAAAGAACTGAACAATAGTTCTCACTAAAACTAATACTACAAATTTAAAAATTGACTTTTTGGGAAAGTGAAGTTAAATGAAATTTTCATCCTTCTGAGAATTTATTTATCTAAAAAATAATATCAGTAGTACTAAGGAATATTAAATAGTGATCTAAAAGTCTATTACCCCATAGAAACTCATAAAAGCCTTTTTATTAATAAGCAATAGTCATATTATTTTTATGAGAATTATACAATTATCTCAGCTCTTTGCTGTCAATATGAGTAAATTTTGGCCCCTTTTGCTGGCAGAGTAGGCTATTCATATGTTTCCTTCCTTAGGATAGATTTGATTGTCTAGCTCCTTGTCTGTTTTGTTTTTGTCTTGTCCTGTTATTTGTGTTGTGTTTTCATAATCAACAATTTTTCCTATTACTGCTGGGTCCTAAAGAAGGTAGTATGTATAAAACAGGCCCAGTTTTAGAAATGGGCTGCCAAGGGTCCCACATGAAAGAGAAATCCAACTGATCCATTTTCTTCAAATCACTATTACAACTTCTCTCTCTCTCTTTAAATATATATTCAAATATTTTTTTTCTTTTATTGAATTTATTGGGATGGCATTGGTCCACAAATTCTACAATTACTCTTTTACATAAACCTGAAAAGGCAATAGATGCTTCGGGGAACTCTGTTTAGCCAGTTGGCTGGATATTGACTCATATCTTAATTGTTTTGCTGGACTGGTTAATGTAGTTCCAAATCATGAGAAATCTATTCTGTTCTCAGTGTAACTATCTCAGTGCTGTGGCAGTTATTTGTGGCAGGCTTTGAATATGAAACATGATAATGAAATGTGAATTGAATAATTCATCTTTATATGTACATATAAGACATCAAGAAGAACCATAAAAACCAAGAAATACATGAACCAGGCCCTTTCAACATTGTTGCCCTTTTTAAAATGCATGTCTAGGAAACAACTAAAATCAGTTCTTGAGAAAATGTGACATTACTGTTTATATATTTTCTTCCTCATTTACCTAATGAAGCTTACTTGTATGAATTAAATAATTTAAACTTTTACACAGAAAAAGGAAAAAAATATAGAACTCTGCTTCTTTTCACAATGAAATACCAAAAACCTCATTTGGGAATTTTAGAAGGACAAAAGTAGTCCAAAAACATGAACGAGAGTTTTGTAATTTTCAAAAGCACTCCAAATCAGAATGTTCTTATTACATTGTTTCAACCTTAGCATTGTATAACTAAGAAAAGTAAGTCCTGGAATTGATTAGAGCTCCAGTGATGAAACAAATGATACAGAGAAATAAACATCTTTATCATTAATCTGTACTTTCCCCCCAAACACCTGAAATAAATTATTTGCCTATTCCAGGATCTTAAAATCTACGGCTGAAATCTAAACCGCTATCCTCAGTACATGCCACAAGACGGCGCCCTCTCTCCAGGAAGAGCCTCCTCTGTCAGCGCACAGCTGAACTACGCAGCTCACGGACCCACAGTGAATTTCATAAAGGAAACCTCGAAGAGATGAGCAAACTCTTGAAGTAATCCTACTGAAACTTTAGATGTGAGACCATGAAAATTAATGCTTCCATAAAGTGCAGACTTCTTTAAATTGCTCTCCAAATCGGGGGTAAGGTAAGGTAACTTGATAAAGAGATATAATACTTCTATATCGAGACTATTTAGAGCAGTACTGTGCAACAGAAACACAATGAGAGTCTCATGTGCAATTTTAAATGTTCTAGTGATCATATTTAACAATTAAAGAAAAAGTGAAATTGATTTGAATAATATAGTTTACTTAACCAATACAACCAAAATGTTTCAAGATGTTATCAATATAAAAATTATTTGTAGCCCGGCCCAAGCGGTTGAGCATTGACCTAGGTAGGATCCAGGGTATCGAGGTTCAATTCCCGGTCAGGGCACATGCCTGGGGTTGCGGGCTTGGTCCCCAGTAGGGAGTGTGCAGGAGGCAGATGATCAACGACTCTCTCATCATTGATGTTTCTATCTCTCTTTCCCTCTCCCTTCCTCTCCCTGAAATCAATAAAGATATATTTTTAAAAATTATTTGTAAAATATGTTACATATTTTTTTGTACTCATTATGGTATGCAGCTCACACTTTTGACACGTCTCAATCATACAAGCTTCATTCCAAGTGCTCAATAGCTTGATGACATGTGGCTAATTGTACTGAACAGTGCATATCTAGAGAATCTAACCTATTTCACTTAGCACCAAACTTAACTTCTGATTAAAAGGCTAAAATATATCCTGGCCTTATTTAATAATATCTGTGTTACTGGCATAGCAAAGCATAAAATATATGGGATGTTATAACAGACCAAAAGTTGTAAGTTCTCACATAAGATGGCCAGTATATTTCAAAGGTAGAATTTAAAATTAAAATAAAAACCAAGCATTAAAAAGTGGATTTAACAAGTATCTCCACATTGCGGGTCTTAGAATTCTCTACTTAACCAGTTCTGCTACTTAAAACTTTCTGAATCCCAGACAGCAAAAGTATAAATGGCCCCTTTATCAATCCTGAGTCTCTTTCTTCGTATAATACATTGTACTTCTACTTCTACATGAAGAATGGGAAATTGATACAAAAGTATTCTTAACAAAAATGAAAAGGGTTGGCTTCTCATTAGGCCAAAAGGTCCTGAAAGGAGGCTAGGTTTTATTTTTCTTGTCAAGCAGGAGCACAAGTTTAAAAGACAACCTTGTTTCTTTTACAAGTTGCGTTTATGAGAGCAGTGAAATACAATCACTTTGAGAAAGTGCAGCAGCAAGAGGTCACACTGCTGTCTCAGTGGGAAAAGAGCTAAAGAAAAGCTGTCTCCAGGTCTGGGGGTAAGTCTCCAGGGACCCCTGCACCCAATTGCAAGCACCACTAACTGAAACTGAGCAACATAACTTTTTTTTTCAGGAGCTGCACACCCAGAAGGAGCTAGCATTCATCTGCAATTATTCATGCTCCCCAAGCTTCTGCAGCCCTCGCCTATTTAATTCTGCAACATAATTTTGAAATTGAACATGAGTAACTGACAGGCTCGGGCTTTTCTTTCTGCACAGGAAAAATAAAAGAGGTAAAGATTCAAGTTAGCTCCCCAATATTCCTTACATTCAATTTTTTGTTGAAGTGTTCTAACCATTTCACATGGTTGGTTATATGTTGTATCCAAAAGAATAGTATATAACTGAAAAAGCTATGAAAAGTAATACAAAGGCAAAAAACAAAACCACCAAGAAAGAAAACAGTGCCTTAGAGTTTTGTACCAATTTCTAATGTATAGGAAGGAGCCTTTACCTCACCCTAACTATTTGACCCTCACAAAATTGTATTATTACTTCATTTTATAAATGACAAAACTGAGGTTCAGAAAGTCTCCCATTAAAAGTTAATAGAATAACAAAATAAGCCCTGACCAGATGGCTCCGATGGTTGGAGCACCCTCCTATCCATCAAAAGGTTACAGTGCAGGTTACAGGTTGGATTCCCAAGTCAGGGTTCCCGTTTCGATCCCTGGGCGGGCCTGTACGGAACCGATCAATGTTTTCCTCTCACACTGATGTCTCTCTCTCTTTCTCTCCCTTCCTCTCTCTCTAAAATCAATAAAAGCATATCCTTGGGTGAGGATTTTTTTTTAAGTTAATGAAATAAGATATAAACTAATGTTACTTGAAAAATATTAAAGACACTCCAATGACCTAAAGAAGGCTTTAATTTATATTCCTTTCATATGAATCCTTCTTCTGCCTCGGTGGAAACAGATTTCCTTCTCGGGGTCTATTACAGCCTTCATGTATTTTCTCTCTAGCCAGCTGGAATCAATTTCAATCTCGCTCAAGCGAGGGAGCCTCTTGGAGGCTCAGCGCGGCTTCTGTAGCAATGTGGCTGTGTACCAGCACACTCTCAATTATTCAAGATAACACCGAAAGGCCTGCGGATGGATTACCCCCAGTGCAGCAGAAACAAATTAACAGTTAGCTGAGTAAAAGAAACTTGAATAAATGAATGTTTTAAACTGCGCAGCCTGATACAATGCACACTGATGAACTCTGCAGCGAGGAGTCAGGGCTCTCCTTAAAATACAGCAAGTGGACACAAGATGACCTCGAACGCACCCCACCCACCCCAGCTCTCTCTGGAGAAGTCACAGCCCGCACCAGGCCCAGGCGGGGAGGAGGCAGGGAGTGCACCTCTCTGCCTGTGAGCTGCACACACGGATACACTTGCCTCATTTAATAGCAAAATCTTTTATTTGCTGCTTTGGGACCTGCACCAGGACAGCTTGCAGAAAGTCTGCTTCAGAGTGACACGGCACTCCCACTGACCTCACCCACAGGAGCAAGATGATTATATACAGGCTTATATGCTGAAATATATGGAGGTCGTCAATTACTGCCACGGAAATTTTCCATTTCTATTTCAACATTCAATTCCATTGACATCAAATAAAGCACTTCAATCGTTTTTGCTAAGATTTTTAAAAATATAAATCAAATCTGCCTTTTTCATTAACCTGTTATCACTTCTTTATGACACGTTGAAATTATAGTAAGTTTAAATTCTGAGATTCTTACAGGAGTAGAATAATATTAGCATATGATCTGGATAAAACTATATGTGCATCTAACATATACCCATGTTGAGAAGGAATAAGATGGTGGTGTAGGTAACAGCTGTTCCCGCCGCCTCCCGCAACCACATCAAAATGACAACTAAAATACAGAACCACCGTCCCTCAGAGCCTCCTGAGATCTGGCTGAACAGAAGCCCTGAAACCAGGGAGCTGATGAAGCATCGAGATCGGGAGGAGGGGCGGAGACGCGGGCGGATGGGGGCTGGATCCCTGACACACTGCTGCGGGCCCACACCCCGTGCCGAAGGTAAACCCGGGAGGACATCTTGGTGGTGGAGGTTTCCCGGAGGAGTGAGGGGTCTCAGCCCCACAGCAGGCCCCCAGCCCAGGGCTCCAGGGCCGGGAGGAGACATCCCCACAACTCCAGGCTGTGAAACCAGCGGGGACTGTGGCTGAGGGTCACGGAGGCTGCGGGAGCCCCAGCAGCTCCTCTAAAGGGCCCGGCACGGACTCACTCGGACGCTCCCTCTGAGCCCAGCGCCGGGCAGCAGCTTAAAAGGAACCTGGGACATTTGGGAAGGAACTAACCTGCCTGAAATTGGGGCAAGATGTGGAGGGGCAGCTTCCTCTCAGGCAGAAGAGCTGGCAGAGGCCATTGCTCCTTTAGCGAGCTCCCCACCCCACTCCAACCCCCACCCCACACCCCACCCACCCCCACACACAGCCGGCAGGCAGGCGCCATACTTGAATCGCCAGCACCTGACTCACACCTTTGGCCCCGCCCCGTGATTCCCAGAGGCCCCGCCCCTCCCCACCTGCAGCTCATCCAGGCCATTTCCAGGGGCTTTTCTGTACAAGTGGCTTCTCAAGCCCCATGCTTAGGACTTTCCTAAAATCTCTCAAACAAGCAGCAGCGGGCCCCATACGGCTTGATAAGGGGCCCCAGGCCTGGCACTAGCGGCAGCCTGCATTGGCTCATAGCTTGGCCTCTCCCGGACACCTCCAAGCCCAGCACAAGTAGCCGCCAACTACGGTTTGCTGTGTAGCTCATGCTGGGTGGCCCTGGGCAAGGCACTGGCACAGGCTGACTTTGCACCTCCCGGGAGGCCCCAGAGACAGTGCACCTGGTGGTCAGACTCCACCACACTGGATTACAACCCTGCCACATACATGACTGACACACTCAAGGGGCACACTTGGTGAACACCAAAGCTCCACTGAAGTAAATCCTGCTCCATAGGGGTGTCTCCAGCACAGCAGCTCTTTGGCTGTAGTTGCAGCTGGTCCTCACAGCCAATCGCCCTGGGGGTCAATTCCTCCCAGTGACGCCAACAGCACCCAAGGCTCAACTACAACAGGACAGTACACACAGCCCACACAGGGGAGCACCTAGAAGGCCCAGCTCAGGTGACTGGGGAGGCTGAGCCGCTGGACCCTACAGGACACCTACTACACAAAGCCACTCTACAAATTCCAGGAGACATAGCAGCTCTACCTAATACATAGAAACAAACACCTGGAAGCAGCCAAAATGAGGAGGCAAAGAAACATGTCACAAAGGAAAGCACAGAAGAAATCTCTAGAAGAGAAACTAAATGAAATAGATCCATCCAAGCTAACAGATACAGAGTTCAGAATTTTGTGTATAAGGATGTTTAAGCAGACTGTTAGGGAAATAACTGAGAAAATCAATAACATAATAAAGTACCAATTTGAAATGAAGGCTTCAGGAAATGAAATGAAGAATAATTTACATGGAATCAACAGTAGAGTAGAGGACGCTGAGAATCAAATCAGCAATTTGGAACATGAGGAAACAAAAAACACCCAACCAGAAGAGCAAAAAGAAAAAAGAATCCAGAAATATGAAGACAGCATCAGGAGCCTCTGGGACAACTTCAAGTGGCCCAACATTCGTATTATTGGGGTGCCAGAAGGAAAGGAAAGAGAGCAAGAAATCGAAAACTTATTTGAAAAAATAATTACAGAAAACTTTCCCTACCAGGGGAAAGAAATCGACTTACAAGTCTGGGAAGCACAGAGGGTCCCAAACAAGAGGAACCCAAAGAGGCCCACAGCAAGACACATCATCATTAAAATGCCAAAGGTTAAAGACAAAGAGAGAATCTTAAAGCAGCAAGAGAAAAGCAATTAGTTACCTACAAGGGAGCACCTATATGACTGTCAGCTGATTTCTCAACAGAAACCTTGCAGGCCAGAAGGGAGTAGCAAGAAATATTCAAAGTAATGAAAAACATGGAACTACAACCAAGATGACTCTACCCAGCAAAGCTATCATTTAGAATTGAAGGTCAGATATAGAGCTTCTCAGACAAGGAAAAGCTAAAGTTCATCACCACCAGATCAGCACTACAGGAAATGTTGAAGGGTCTTCTTTAAGAAGAAGCTAATGAACAAAAGAATCTGATGAACTAAATAGATCCAGAGACATTGACACATGTAACAGATGATCATATTTCAGAGGGAAGAGGGAAGGGGGGTGGAGGGTGGGAAGAGATTAACCAAAGAAGTTATATGCATAACCCATGGACACAGACAATAACGGGGTAAAGGCCTGGGGAGGGGGTGGAGTAAGGGGGAGAGGGTCAATTATACCTGTAATACTTTCAACAATAAAGAAAAAGAAAAATAAATAAATTTTTTTAAATAAATAAAATAAAATATACCCATGTTAAAGTACTATTAACATTATAAAGTGTTCAGATCCCCGATCAAGTAATGTTTCAGAAACATATTCACAAGCCAGTGTGTATAATTAGCATTTTTGATTAGCATATAAAATTTAACTTAAATAGATTTTGTTTGTTGGCTAATCAAGCATAAGCACAGCTTCCCAGGAATTCCTTTCAATATTTTCAAAATATCACTGGTACACATTTATAAACTGATTGCCTACTATATTTAAGTCACTGTCACCATCTCTGTTCAGGGGCTTTCAATTAGCAAAATCTTATCCATGAGCAATAACCATTTTACTCCTCTAAATAAAGTACTTATTTTATATTAGTTCCCTAAATTACTAAAATTTCTCATTTGGAAATGATTTTTATATAGTGCTACCAAGCTTTAAAATTTCTACCAGGCTTTAAAATTTTCCCTTTTAATACTTACTGCTCTCTGTTAGAAAGACAAACTTTCACTCAAAATCTCCATACATCTAGTGAGCTACCAAAAGCACACATTTAGCTGCATCCTACTGTTTCCATCCTATCTGATTCTATACTTTTAGCTAGTACAAAATTTGTTCCTTCCTCTTCTCTATTGGAAATTATAGATTTCTTCTGAAAACAATTTCCTAAATTGATACACTTTAGCTATTTCATCTTCTATTTCCTCTTCTGAAAAAGTCAGTTGTTTGACATGAATCAGACCAGGATGTGAGCTGGCCATATTTTCAGCAGCCTTTCTGAAAATGATTACCTCTGAGAACATCAGTCCTCTGAGAGCATCAATAACTGGAAGAACCCCAATAGCTTAGCTATTGCCTTGTGTAAAAAAAATAAAACATGCAATTAAGTTAACTATAAAAGTCATCCTGACTTCAGGGCACACTGTTCAAAGCCCTGGAATTCGTCTGGGGACTGCAGGAAGTTCTCTAGTTTAGAAAGCAGGTTTCAGAAAAGTGGGAGCAGTTTGTTAGGCCATGAGTTTTGGTGGTTGTTGCTGTTATTAATTAACATTTTTATTTCAAAAATAAAACTTCTCCATTGTAGCATGTGAAACAATACAGCGATGTATCTACACACACTGCCTAGGAGACAGTTTCAAAAACCTGAGTGTATCCTTTCACAACTTTGAATATGATCAAAAAATTTAAAAAATCATCACATTATTGTGCAATTTGTACTTCTCACTTAGCATCATGGACATCACCATAGATCAACGGGTAGAGATATTTTTTTTAATTGATTAATTTTAGAGAAAGAGGAAGGGAGAGAGAAAGAAACACTGATATTTTTGTTGTTCCACTTACTTATGCATTCATTGGTTGATTCTTGCCCTGACCAGGGATGGAACCTGCAACGTTGGCGGATCAGGACGATGCTCTAAACCAACTGAGCTACCCAGACAGAGCTAAAGACATTCTTAATGGCTACAGATAGAGAGCATGGATGGTTTACATTTTATTCAACCTGCTTACTATTTTTGGTCATTCACATTGATTTCAGCTATTTGCTGCTACAAGACTCCAATATTGTGATTTATAATAAGAAATATATATTTTGATCTCCCTCCCATTTTCTGGCACAGTGCTACTAAAATCCTTGGCATTTTCTAAGTGATGAGGTCCATACAGGTGTCTTTTGTTATGTTAATGAGGTAACTTTTGAAACCCCAGCAAGGATGGGGGATGGTTGCAGAGGAGCCAACCAAGCGATGAGAGGGTTGGAACTTTCAGCCTCACCTCCCCTTCTCTCTCACTTCTGAAAGTTGAATTCCATCACCAATGACCAATGATTTATGGATCATGACTATGTAATGAAGCCTCTATAAAAATCCAGAAGGACTGGGTTCTGAGAGCTCACAGGCTCACGAGTAAATGACGTGCTGAGAGTGTGGCACACCCTTTCCCCATGCCTTACCCCAAGCATCTTTTCAGAACTTATTTCTTGTTCCCGAGCTGTATCATTTTATAAAAAAACAAAAACAGTGATCTAGTAAGTAATATGTTTCTTTGAGTTGTGTGAGCTGCTCTAGCAAATTAATTGAAACTAAGGAGAGGTTTGTGGAAACCTATGATCTATAGCCAGGGGGTCAGAAGCCTGAGTTACAACTGGCTTCAGAAGGAAGTAGGGGTGCAGTCCTGTAGAACTCACCCCTTACCCTGTGGAATCTGATGCTATCTCTGGGTAGATAGTGGCAGAACTGAGTTGAATGGTAGGACACCCTGCTGGTGTCTGGGGACTTGCTTGTTGGTGTGGGGAAACCTCACACACACACACACACACACACACACACTCAAATTAGGTTTGGAAACCTAAATAAAGCCCCATAAATAATTGCATATATGTTTAAATAAAGCCACTTATTTCTATAGGACAGATTCTCCCAATTAATGGGTCAAAGATTATGGTTGCTTTTTAATAAATGGATATTTCTTCAAGTTAAAAAACAAAGTTCTTAAGAAAAATTAGCAATAAATAGCAAGTTTAAAATTTGCATATCCTTTGACTCAAAAGTCCCAATTCTAGGAATTTTTCCTAAAGAAATAGTTGAGCAAATGAGCAGAGAATTTTTTTTTTAATATATGTACATGGATATTTGACCATTTTTATAAAAGAGGAAAATAAGAAACATCCAAAAATTCAAGAAAACCATTTATGTTAGACACACCCATGGAATCCTAAGTGTACACTAAAACTGAGTGTGTACTATGCATTAAAATTATAAATAATAGATGTTTGTTGACAAGGAATGATGTTTATAAAATATGCTAAATAAGAAACAAAATACCTAATTGAATTTCACTTTTATAAAATAATTTCAAAGAGAAGGATAATGAAGGAAAGGATGTGTCAAAATGCTCACAATAGTCACTTCTCTACAGTAAGGTTAAGTATAATTTTTCACTTCATATTTATTCAGAAAAGAAAATACAGATATTTTTGTGGATCTATATATCAGGCCTATGCTAAGACAATGTTGAAAAGGTACCTGAATGAAAATTACTCTGTGCTTGTGAGGACAGGAAGCAAACACAGGCCTCAGAAAAGGTAAGAGGAGGGACTTTAAGAGATGGAAAGGCAGGTCGGAGGCTCAAAAAACATTTGAAATTGTATAATTTAATCTTTCTAAAAAGCCTGTG
This sequence comes from Miniopterus natalensis, assembly GCF_054644295.1. NCBI lineage: Eukaryota > Metazoa > Chordata > Mammalia > Chiroptera > Miniopteridae > Miniopterus > Miniopterus natalensis. Next base: position 146,818,848 of record NC_142082.1, read on the forward strand.
AGATATTATCATGTCCAGTGTAATGTAAAAGTTCTATAAATTGCTTAAGGGTTACTGAGCAAATAAGTGATAAAAGATTAATACTCGGATCCAATGTTCTTCCGGAGAAGACATACAGATGGCCAACAGACACATAAAAGATGCTCAACATCAGTAATCATCAGGGAAATGCAAATCCAAACCACAATGTAATATCGTTACATATCACAATGTAATGTCAGAATGCCAATCATGAAAAAGATAACAATTAACAAGTGTTGGCAAAGATGTGGAGAAAAGAGAGCCCTTGTGCACTCTTGGTAAGAATGCAGCCATTATGGAAAACATTATAGAGGATCCTCAAAAAAAAAAAAAAAAAATAGAACTACCATATAATTCAGCAATTCCACTTCTGTATTTATTCAAAGAAAACGAATTCACTAATTTGAAAAGACATATGCACCCCTATGTTCACTACAACATTTACAATAGCCAAGATATGGAAACAACCTAAATGTCCATCAGTGGATGAATGGTAAAGAAGATGTGGTGTAGCCCAGCCGGGCGTGGCTCAGCGGGTGGGGGTCGACCTAGGATCCAGGCGATTGGGGTTCGATTCCCGGTCAGGGCACATGCCTGGGTTGCGGGCTCGATCCCCAGTTGGGGGTGTGCAGGAGGCAGCCGATCAATGACTCTCTCATCATTGATGTTTCCATCTCTCTCTCTCCCTCTCCTTTCCTCTCTCTGAAGTCAATAAAGACATATTTAAAAAAAAAAAAAAAAAGATGTCGTATGTAATACAACGAAATATTACTCAGCCATAAAAAAGAATGAATCTTGCCATTTGCAACATGGATGGACCTTGAGGATATTATGCTAAGTGAAATAAGTCAAACAGAGAAAGACAAGTAACATATGATTTCATGTATATGTGGAATCTAAAATTTAAAACAAACAAACAAAACAAAACTCACAGATACAGGTTGCCACAGGGGAGAGAGGTTGGAGGATGGGTGAAATGAGTGACAGGTATCAAAAATACAAACTTCTAGGTATAAAATAAATTAGGTCCTAAGAAAATAAATCTTAAAACTTCACACACACACAGACAAAAGTGTAACTCCTGATGTTGATGGATGATGGCTCAACTTACTGTGCTGATCACTTTGAAGTACTTAGTTATACACATGAAACTAATATAATGTTGTATGTCAATTATATTTCAATTTTTAAAAGATTCCTATATTCTCACCAATAGAATATAAGCAGAACTAATGAATGCTACTTCCTGGCAGAGGTAATAAGACACAAGTAGGGCCTTCCCCATCCTCTGGTCTTCCATCTGACCACTAGATATTAATGAGCTGGGAGCCTTGAAAACCACATCTTGAAGATCAGTCTGAGCTCCTGAATGATTCTAGAGATGACAGAACAATGCCAAAGGAAACTGAAAACATAATACTAGGCTGACACCAGCCACGGCAAATACGAGATGGGACACCTTGGATAGGAACCAACAGATGAATCTGTCAGAGGCCCAGACAGGCACATCAGCCAGGGAACAATGCCACACCGGAACAGTCTACGAGAAACCAAATCCTGAGTTATATCAGCTGCTCATCTTTACCATAAATGTCAGCAAGACAAACAATAACCAGAACGAAGGGACAAACCATGGAGACAGGATGAAGCATTGGACACCATGCAGATCATAAAAGGCACACTCTTCTACCATACCCCCAGATGACATCGTGGAGACGGGGAGGAAGTCTGAAATAATGATTCTCATGCCCACAGGGATGCAATAAATCAAAACTACATCAACAAGGTATTCGAGTTTAAACAGTCTAAAAGTTTAAGCTGTCCTAATTATTTCTTATTAAGCTTACCAAATGAGAGAAAATGCAAGGGTTTCCAGTTACACGGTGGATGGGACTTGTGGGCCCATATCATTCTGAAAAAATAAGCAATCTATAATGGGAAAGAAAGAAGAGTGGGACACAGACAGGGCAAAATGGCCTCAGATGTTTTTCCCTTGCTAGTTGTTAGCCAAACCCAGTAAAGGTGTGATAATTGGCCGCTCTTCTTTCAACAATAAATAAAGCAGCCCAACATGTTTCTGTTCTAGGCCCTGTCCCAAACTGGATTCTTCAAATATTAATTAAGCAGCTAGATGATCATAACCACCAAAGCTGCAGTCAGGAGAAACAATAAAAATAATAATAATAGAGATTGAGAAATGAATTTATGAAAGAAACTCTATTGGACATGATCCTGCGTGACTTCTAGAATAAAAATGAGAAATATATAAGCCAAGTTGAATTGCTTGAGCTACTGAAAGTATAAAGCAGTAACATTATCTCAGAAGCTCAGAGGTGGATCTCCAAGTATCTCAAAAGAATTCGTAAATTTGTCCAGGGGTCGAAGCACCCAGGACTGTCAATAATAGGAGACATGCAGCTTCTGTATTTCCTGAAAAACACAGCCCACTCCCAGTACAGCTTAGACTCAGACCTTTCTGCTTATCCTCTTGCCCTACCAGACTCTGAATCCTATTACATAAATACATGCATTCACACACACAGCACATGCATACACACATACACAGATATGCACACCACATACATACACACACAGATATGCACAACACATGCATACACACATACACAGATATGCACACCACATACATACACACACACACAGGTATGCACAACACATGCATACACACATACACAGATATGCACACCACATACATACACACACAGATATGCACAACACATGCATACATACATACACAGGTATGCACAACACATGCATACATACACAAACACCACATGCATACATACACAGATATGCACAGCACATAAACATATACACACATACCACATGCATACATACATACACAGACATGCACAACACATACATACATACATATACACACACACATAAGCACACACACACATCCCCACCATACATTTTCATTTCTTGTCCTGGTTTCAGAAAAAAATGCTAATCTTTTTCATTAATTTCTTGAATGCTGCAAAGAAACTATCTGCATTTCACTTTTTTAAAAGATCATTTATAAAATAATTTGAGGCAACTTATATCTATTAAATGGTTGAGGGTAGCTTGTTCTTTACAGAGCAGAATAAAAACAGTTTGTATTAACTAGTTCAGTTCCCTTGGGGATCTCTTATTACTTAAGAAACTATAAGAGAAAACTTATCAAGTATCAAATGTTATTTACTAGTGAGAAAACATAATTCCCACTTGCATCCCCAGGGGGCTCTCGGTCACCCTGGCTTCACTCCATGCCACAGGCTCCAATTTGTTATCACCATTATTACCTTTCAGAAACGAGGGGTCTGAGTGTGCATTTAGGTGGTGAAGAGGCCAGTACATTAGATAGTAGCTCAAATTAACTCAGCTGATACATGCAGAACACTTCCTGTGTGCCAAGTACTGACAACCCACTTAAACTGGAAAACAAGTCAAATTTTAAAAAGCACTAAGAATGCAGGATCAGCTGTCCAAGAACCTGTGTAGAGTCAGAAAAAAAGAGGGAGCAGAGATTGAAGAAAACAGACAGACTAGCTGAGGCTGTCTTCCAGAATTCAACTGGTCTACCTCTTTTTGTTTGTTCATGTGGTAATCCTCACTGAGGATATTTTTTCCATTGCTTTTCAGAGAGAGTGGAAGGGAGGGGAGGAGACAGAGAGAGGGAGCAACGTTGTTGTGAGAGAGACACAGAGAGTGGTTGCCTCCCGCACACACCCCAACCCGGGCCGGGGATCGAGCCTGCAACCAAGGTCCGTGTCCTTGGCCGGGAATCGAACCCACGACCCTTCGGTCTGCAGACCAACACTCTAACCACTGAGCAACACCAGCCGGGGCTGGTCTACCTCTTTTTAATAGAGACTTTATCATATATTTTATTTCTTATATGGTTTATATCTTTTTGACCTCTAATCCTTGAAGACTGGGGACAAACTAAAGCTCCATAATTCTTTCCTATTTATTGTGGCAGAAAAGCAGAATGTTCTCTTGTCTTCACCGTTTTCATTCCGTCCTACAGTGTTATTAAGTAAGAAAGTTCATGTTTACTAGTGCAAAGAGAAAAATACCAAAGCGGGAAAAGCTGGGATAGGAAAACAAGAACAAAATAGCAAAATGAAAAGAGGGAAGTCAAAGTAGAAGACTAGAGGATAGTGCATGGAGAAGACAGGTGGATTCTTCAGCTCAGGTTAGAAGCAAACTAGCTGTATCAAAAACAATGATTACTCACTGCTGTGATTGGGAGAATAAAAAGAAATGAAAGAGAAACAGTATGTGCAAGTAATTTTAAGGTAGATGAATGCAAGAAACAAAAACAAAATAGCAAAAACTTAAGTACAATGTGGTAAAAGGCAAGAAACAAATTCTCACAATGAAACAGGAAATGACAATAAAAGGAAAGAAATAAAAACTAACTGGAAAAAATGGTACAGTAAAAATAGGTAGAAACAGTAAAGAAAAAAAGAAACCTTTAAAAGAGTAAAAGAGAGCAAGTTTCTTTTATTTTTTTACTGACATAAAGTTAACAGAAGTGTTTTCCTACCTCAGCATAAGCCTCAGATTTTGGCTAATAGTCACGGCAAGCAAAAACAATAGTAGAGTCTATATTTTTATTACATTTTGGTATTAAAAATAATTGTTAAATAAGAACTTCATTAGAGCTGTGAGCATCTGAATTTGTTGGATGAGCTTGATTCCTTTCTATCATATATTTGAGTTAACAGAATTTCAGATATTTTTTTAAATGTAAATATACTCTCATATACTAAAAGGTTTTGATTAAAGTAGAATCTCAAACAAATAATTATTTTTTAAATTATCCCCTATGCCACAGAGCACTTGTTAAATGTGCTGGCTTATACTGTACTAAGCTTATTAAGAAGAAGAAAAATAAGATTGTTCTTTCATTTTTAAACTGTGTGGTAACACTTTGAGAAATCAAATTGATAAAGTGTTATAAAAAGGATACAATGGAAGCAGTTATTACAAACTATTGCCTCTGTTATATCTATCGCCACATTTAATGACTTTTTGCAACATCTTTGACTTTCTTAAAGCATTCAGCTCCACTGAGCACTCACTTCTTAAAATTTTGTCTCACATGGCATCTTTGATGCAGTTCTCTATTCATCTTCCTACATCGTTTTGACTATTGCCCCTACATTTTAGATTCTGACTTTATAATCTTCTATTTAAGATATTTTATAAAAATGCAATAAAACATCTCATCTGTATCATCACTTTTATTTCTCTTTTTGTAGGGAAAAAATCAAAAGAAGAAAAGTAGGCTATAATCTGTGGATGTTATAGAAATTGCACAATGCTGTTAAGGGCATTACAAATTTAAAAACTGGCTAAATTTTATTTCATGACACAATTTCTTTGCACCATGAAGCAAGGCATACTAGTTGATGGTAAAATAGAGAAACACATTATTATCTTAAATGTCTTAACTGGAAGATGAAAAAATTCAAAATTAACTTTACAACTGGGGGATTATCAACAAATCAGGCTCAACCTGTTCAGTTAAAATAGGTCATGAAATGACTCCATTTCCACTCACGAGCAAGCTAATTCTCTGGTAACATTAAAGCACATACAAAAGCTCTGCAATGGAATTCTCTCTCTTTTTTTACTAGTACATTTTTTATTAAATTTATTGGAGTGAAAGTTAATATGAACATATAGGTTTCAGGTGTGGGTTTCTATGTTACAAGATCTGTACATTGCACTGTGTGCCCACCACCCAAAGTCATATCTTCTCCTGTCACCATATATTAGGAATTCTCAACTAAAAGTCAGCAAATAGTATGGCTAAAAGAAAGTATCTTGCAAAAAAGAATTTTCCTACTTCTCAATACCTGCTGTGTCACTGAGTTTCATAGTGGCCAAACAGAAGCAGTGCCTTAGTCATAGGTCTTCTATGGTTAGAGGCAGAGATGATTTTTTCGCTTATTTTTAGAATAGTATTTGTGCTCATAATGATGGTCTGTGCCAATGCTGCTTCCAAGCCAGTCCTTGATTACTACAGGATATAAGCCAAAAATGGAAACTGATGAGCCTGCGGTTGAGACAGGTAGCAGGTGGTTCTGAAGATAGGGAGCTTTGAAATGGCTTAGTCACAACTCACCCCATGAGAGAGCAAAGACGGCCACACTCATTGACATCACTAACCTTGGAGCAATTACCCTTTAAGATGAAGATTACATATTTAATAATGAACAATATGTTGATGAAGAAATGAAGGAATTAGGACAGGACACACAAAGCTCATCCACTGATGTGCTTGGGGGCTTTTTTCTATCAGAATAATACTTGGATGAGTTGATGAAGACCCAATAGGGCCTAGTACTGTGCTGTCAACACAAGAAAAAAAGATTCCTCATAAATGCTTAAATAAAAGTCTCTAATCTTTTATGAAACATTAACTTCTTGTCTGTATACATCAGCTACCAAATCAAATCAATAACAAGTCAATCCATTCTCAAGTGCTGCAAAATTGCTCGGTAATAGCTTACATAATTGTACTAAACACTAGCCACTGTTGTGCAGGTGGCCAAACTAAATACACATTTTATTCAGTTAATTTCCAGTTGCAAAACCACAAAGGAGGCTGCTTCTTTGCATCATCTAATATAATAAACACCTGCCTTGATGGACACACACTTGGGATGGTGAACACCCACTACAGTGTACAGATGATGTGTTACAGAATTACGCACCTGAAACCTGTATAATTTTGTTAACCAGTGTCACCCCAGTGAATTCACTAAAGAGGAGAAAAGTACTCAAGAAAAGAGAAAGAAATGTTTATTAGGCCCCTGCAATATGCAAGATAAGGAGGGTTTCTACCAAGACAAATCATAGGGTAATATTTGAAATAAATTTTGAAGAACAGATACGATTTGACACGTAGAGATGCAAGGGAACAGACAACCTGAGTCAGAAAGGCAGGGAGGGGTGAGCAAGGACAGGGAATGGGGGACAGTCCAACTGGGCCTCACAGTCGAGGTCTTACCAGCTGCAAATTGCCTTCTATTCTGCATTCAGAGATAACATGAGAGTAGGACACTGATGAATTGTTCATACCAACAGAGTCCACATTTGAAAGCATGTCCCAGTTTGCCCACAAATTTCTGTCACCAGTGGGCGGAAAACAGCCAAAAACATTCAGCTCTGTTGAGTATATTGTATATATTGTAAGGAATGATCGCTCCTGAAATTGTCCTTCCTCTTTCCATGTCCTCCTTATCACCACTTACACGTCTGAAAAGTTATTTTTAAAAAGTGCTTAGAATAGGGCCAAGCACATAATGTGTACTATGTAAGTATTAAATAAATTAAATATAAGGGAATCCTGATTCCCCGTTTGCTTAGGGGATAACTCCAAGTCCTCAAGGGACAAGCACCTAATAACTATTATGTAAGTATTAAATAAATTAAATATAAGTGAATCCTGATTCCCCTTTTGCTTAGGAGAAAACACCAAGTCCTCAAGGGGCAAGCACATAAAAAGTACTATATAAGTATTAAATAAATTAAATATAAGCAAATCCTGATTCTCCTTTTGCTTAGGGGATAAAAGTCCTCAAGACCACTAGAAACGAAACCTTTTACACCAGGGCATTTCGCTGTGGAGAGCTTTTTCATAATGAATTCAATTCCTTGAATAGATATAAAGCTCTTCAGACTATTTCTCCTTGCGTGAGTTTTGTTAAAACTGTGTCTGTAGAGGGTCAGCCCTTTTCAGGATTTCCCTCATTACTTTCCAGCTGCTGTGCCACCCATGAACTCTTCACTTTGGGTCCACAAATCACAAGAACAGTGGCTTCTACTGGAGCTAGAGCTGCTCTTGTGCTTAATGCACTGGGGAGCACCTTCAGGGTTAAGACTGTGTACACATAGATCTCACCAGTATGTCTCTCTTTTATCCAGGTTGAATCCTCTCCTGTTTCTGCCTTCTTTTGGTCATTCCCCAATGCCTTGAAAGAGCTGTCTTTTGGGGGAGGGGCATAAGAGGTTATAATTTTTATCTACAGAAAGATTACTCCGATAGACGCTACTTCACATTGCTAAAACTGGATTCCCATGCATACGGAGCTTGACTATACAGACAGGCATTTCAAACTCAGTGTGTCCAAAACAGAAGCTTGATTTTTTCATCCCCAAGTCTTTTATTCCCCCAATCTCCTTCCTTATTAAATAGCAATGTCATCCACCCAGTTGCTTACACACACACACACACACACACACACACGCGCGCGCGCGCACGCGCGCGGTCTATCGTTAAATCTTAAATTTTCGCCCACACCCAATTCATCACCCAGTCCTGTGGGATCAATCTCTAAAATGCATTCTAATTCCACCCACTTCTGTCCCTCTTTGCTGCTACCATCCTGAATCAAATCCCCATGCTCTTTCACAAAACTCAGAAATTTCCTAAGTCTTCCTGCTTTCACTCTTTTTCCCCTACAGCCATCCTTTTCAGAGCAGCCCAAGAAGTCACTGCAAAAACCTAAATCAGATCATGTAATTCCTCTGCTCAAAACCCTGAGACGGCTCAGTCTTAAAGTAAGATCTCTTTACCATGACCTACCAAGTCCTACATCATTAACTCCCCCCCTTCTTCCTCCACCCTCTTCAGGTCCCACGAACATCCTTGATGTTTCCCAAGTGGACCAAATAATTCACCACTCGTGGATGCTTGCGTTTGCTATCTCTTCAATTTGCAGTGCACTATTTCCAGATTTTCACTCGGCTGCCTCCTTCGCACTATTCAGGTCTTCATTCCAATCTAACCTCCTCAAAGGGAGCTGATCCAACCACCCTACTTAGAGGAGCCTCCACACTGCACCCCAAGCATTTAGCGTCACAGAGCTCTGTCTGGTTTCCTTTATAGAATACTTCATTTTCTGAAGTTATCTTTTTTTTTTAAATTGTGTTTATTTTCAAATTCCTGCATCAGTCAGGATAAGTTAGGTTATGTCACAATAACAAACAGTTCCAAAACCTCAATGGACTTAAACAACAAAGGCTTGACCTTTGTAAGACTATATGTCTAGTAGGGTCCGCTAAGGGCTCTAGTCCACACCGCCTGCACTCTGGGACTCAGGCTGACAGAGCAGCAACTGTCTGGAACACAGCTGGTTGTGAGGAAGTGAGGGGGGAAAGCTGAAGGGTCTTGCACGTACCGTCAAATACTCTAGCTGAGAAGGACCACATGGCACACTTGCTCACATCTAACCAGCCGGAACTATCACAAGACCAGAAGTACAACCCTACCGTGTTCCAGAGATGGGTGAGACAGAAAACTGTGATGAACTGCATGTATGACCACAATTATTTCTAATTCCCCACCCAGAGTGTACGACATATGAGAAAAAATAACCCTGAGTGTTTTGTTGCTGTGTTTTATTATTATTCACTATTGTATCTACAGTCCCTAGGCCTCCACTATAACAGGCACCCTAGAAATACTTTTTGAAGGAATGCATGTCTCTTTTATTAACCTTTCTTGGATTTCTAAGTCTAAAATATCTGGACTTGCTCACTGAAGATCTTCCTCCACCCACTGCTGATAGTTTTCTGAAAAACAAGAGTAAAGATATTCTAATTTCATATTCAATTTGATCTGCCATCTAGAATTCACCTGTAACTCTGTCCTGATTTAAATATGGATTGTTAAGCACTTGTGTTTACAAAACTCAGTGAAGGGGATGGAGTCCAGTAATCTGTTTAGGCTGTAAACAGAAGCAGGAGAGCAACCTAGAAATAAATGGGTAGGGTGATTTTTCAGTTAGGGAAACTAACAGACTCATGGCTGGGGTTATTATAGGGGGGAAGGGGGAAGGGCTGTGAACCCCCATCTTTACAACCTCCCAGCCTCATATGGAATTCTTAGAAAAAGAAAGATGCTTTTTTTACTCTTGAGTCTGAATCTGAGCTGTGCCTGGCCCCTGCAGGAGAATCCTGTGGGCGGGAGGGGGAGGCCATTCCAAGCTTGAGGAATGACAAGCACAAAGTTGTGAGGAAGGAAAGGACAACTGGTTTGTGGGTAGAGTGTGAAGGGGGCAGTTTTCCTGTATGTCATACACGCTGGAGTGGGAAATAGAAATAACTGTGGTCATTCATGCAGTTCATCATAGTTTTCTGCCTCACCCATCTCTGGAACGTGGTGGAATTGTACTTCTGGTCTTGTGATGAGCTCTGGCTGGTTAGATGTGAGCAAGATTGACATGTCGTATTTCTAAGCTAGAACATTTGACGGCACGTGCAAAGACCCTCCAGTTTTTTCCCTTCACTTTCCTCACAACCAGCTGTGTTCCAGATAATTGTTGCTCCATTAGCCTGAGTTCCAGAATGAAGGCAGGGATCTGAGAGTCAGAACTTTAAAAACAAACAATTAGGACTGCCCCAGAACTGCTGCCTTCAAGACCACCTTCCCTACCTCCACTGCTAAAATTACCATTACAGAGCTGGCTCTGCTGGCAGGGATGGGGGGCAGGCATGGAGTAGAGGCACTCTTTAAAAGTATTAAATAACTCACCTATCAAAAGAAAAAAGCAGCTTTCTTCACTTGTGTGTCCCACTGGAGGGATGGAGGTGGGGTAGGTGCCCCCCTATCGTAGCCATAACGGGGAGTTCAGAAGAATAAAGAAACTGTCAGAATAAAAAGCATTGCTTGTGTATGATTTCAGAGTAAACTAAGAAGCGGGGCTCAAGTGTTCTGCTAAAACACCAATTTTAAACACAGTATGTCTATATCAGAAATGAAATTCTTAAAGTTATATAGATGTATTTATTAGTGTTTTCCTTTCAGGAAAAAGGACTTTTTCCGGTGAAATGCCTGTTATTTGCTATCCCATTTCAACTCCCACTTGGTTCCAGCCATTGGCCTCTTGGCTATTCATCAAACACGCAAAATACAGGAGTGCCTGGCGCTTTGACACTCGCCTTGCTCGCTGCTTGGGTGGCCTCCCCCAAGAGAGCTACTTGGGTTGTTCCTTTGTCGCCTTCAGGTCTTTGCTCAAGTGTCTCCTTATCAGAGATGGAATTCCAGTAACTTCCCAGGCTCCACCCTGGAGTCCTCCAGCTTTGTGCGTCCCCACAGCATTTACAGCCCTCTGATTTAATATACAGTGACTTATTTATCATCTGTCTTTTCCCACTAGAGCAGAAGTTCAATCAGGGCAGGGACTTTGTAGATTGTTCAATGCTGGATCCCCAGGGCCTAGAATATATGCTCAATAAGTAGTTATTGAATGAACAAAATATATTTATCAAAGCTGTATTATTCAGGCTCCTATATTTTGCAAGTGAACTGAGACAAGCTGATGAGCACAGTCCAAGAGTGAACAAATTCAGGAAAACACTGAGCTTCAAAAAAGAAATTCAGCGGCATCAATATCTTCACGGCTTAATGGATTTACCTGTGAATGTGAGTCTGCTTTTTCTTCGAGTCTCTTCTAGTGTTGCAAATAACCAGAATAATGCACTCATTTCTTTCAGCAAACTTAGGAAAGGAAGTAGGATGATCTCAGGGTAACTTAAGGTTCCAATTTTAGAAACTGATTGATGTGCCTTACGTTCAGTAAATGATGGGAATGGGCTCAGGGAACAGAAGTTATTAAAGTGAAGACATTATGTTTTTTTAAAAAAAAAGAACAGTGTGGGTGAGCTACCAGGTCTTCCTTCAGACCCTGGCTTCCTTCCTTCCCCTCCACTGCATGCTCACTGCCACTTGCAAATCGAGCCTTCATCACCAGAGGTCAGGTGCACCCGGCGACTGCCACACGCCTCCCGCCTGAAGGCCAGTCACTCTGCATCCACCTTCCCATTTTCATTCTGTCATCCTCGTGATCAAACATGTTGACTTTTCTTCTTTGATTTCATAAAGTTTATGTTTTCTTTTAACAACAAGCTTGTGCGACTTTTGTACTTTATAATTTAAATGGGAGAGACATGCCCCATGGCTTCCCGTTGCTTTCAGAGTAAATTTTAAGCTCGTGAACCTGGAGTTCATATCCCTCCAGTTTCCCTTACAGCCTCCTTTCCTGTCTCCACGGCATCCAAATCTGCCGACGCAGAAAAACTGTCCCCTTCACACTCTACCCTCAAACCATGTGTCATTTCCTTCCCCACGACTTGGTGCTTGCCTTTCCTCCGGCTGGGAATGGCCTCCTCCCGCCCACAGGATTCTCCTGCAGGGGCCAGGCACAGCTCAGGCTCAGGCCCAAGAACTGTCATAGACACAGTGATGGGACAGACGCCTTAGGAGACGGGGAGTTCACTATTATTAGAAATGCTCAGAGGCTGGCTGAAAATGTAACAAGGAAGCTCTCACCGAATCCGTGCACCCTGAGATGCTATGGCTCCTGTGAACTCCTACTTCTACTGCAGAGCCATAATTGACTACTTTTGTTGGAAACGACTTCCTGCCCCCTTCAAAACAAACTGTCCATCCCTCTTGGATGGCATTTATATGCTGGCGATGCAGTGACATTAGAACTATATTTTCACACGTCAGTGTCTAATCTCCTTAGCTCACTGCAACCTCCTGAAAGAGTCTCAGAGCACCTAGCACTGTTCTTTGCCATTGATGGGTGCTTGATATGTTTGTCAGTGATGGTGAAAAATGGTCCAGGTCAAATAGAAATAAATTGGGAAGAACAAGAAACATTGCTTTATATTCTTTCATGAGATGATCTGTCAAGTGTGGCCACAAGAGAGGACACAGAAGGAAAACAATATTCATTGTACTCAAGTCCTAGAGAGATGGGGCCACACTGGGGGTAGGGGGCACAAAGGGCCAAGGGAGCGGGCTCAACAGGCAGGTGGGAGCCAAGAGTGTAAGGACCCATGAGCAAGTGCTTTTATTGGGGGTCCGAAGTACACAAGCAAAAGGTACAGGGACATTTCATTGGTGTGTTTGAGTCACTAGGTCACAGACTAGGGGAGCGGAGCAAGAAAGAAGCCTTATCACACTGGTAAGTCTGGTCACCTGGAGAGGGTGCTCACAGCCTGTTTGGGGGTTGCTGAGGCAGCAAAAAAGTATGAAGTTTCAGCATTTATAATATAAACAATAACTTCCCCGGGCTGCTGAAAGATAAATTCAAGCTCAGCCTATCAGGTTATATGTATATTCACTTGTCTTCTCTTAGCTGGTCCATCCATGTGGCTGGGCACGTCCTCAAGGACACATAAGGTATTATAACAAGCACAGACCAGCCCAGGGAAATCTTGATGTGTAATCACACTCCCCTTGAATCGAGGGAAGTGAAGCCCAGCACAGAATGTGAGGTTGCTGATGGCTGCAAGGGCAGGAAGTATTGTGTGGAGACCTTCTGGGTCAGCAGCAACGGCAGGCTTTGTCCTGAAACTGTGCAAATTCTTGCCAGGTCGACTAAATGACTTTCCTTACCCAAAAGAGAGGGCTGGTCAGGCAGAGAGGGTGGTGCCAGCAAAGGTCCCTGAACACAAACAAAGTGGAACAAAGCTGTAGGGAGTGGCCTAGCATAACCCAGCCTTGAGGCCGACAAGGCTTGCTGGCTGCCAGTTTACCATCTGGGATGCCTGAAAAGGCACCTGTCTGGGAATCAGGAGGCTTCAGTTTACGTTCCAATTTTACTGCTGGCTATTGCTGTGACCTTGGAGTCAGGCAAATCAACCCTGGACATTTCTGTTTACCTATCAACAATAAGTCTAGGCCACTGCCATGATAAAAATACAAATCCAAACCAACAGAACTGCTTTGACCACCACGGATACTCAAAAATTTATATATACAGCTTCAAAGCAACCACTGGAAATCAATTAAAGTTTGCCTTTGGAGAGGCCATGTGCCCCTTATTCCAGCCTGACCCGTGAACCGCTAGGTCTTCTAATGGCCTTCGTTTCCCCCTTCTCTCCAGAATCCTGCACATCAACACAGCATCCATATCAGAGCACTCTCCCACTGACCAGTGCTCACTCTGTGGACTGAGATCCCTCAAAGACGCCAACTGTTAGCATCCTTGCTAGTTCACCACATCTCCCAAGTAGCGTAATACTTGAACCCAACGAAAACATCTTTAAGAACTGATTCTAGTTACAAAAATTAATGAAAGAAAAAAAAAGGAAAATTTTTATCAGTGTCCTCTCAAATCACACTCCTCTTCCCCCCAGGACTATTCACCTTAGTATCTGAACAACAACAAATGGAGTATGTATCGATGTGGTATTAAAGAAGCAAGCGATCAAGCACTCATCACTGCCAATTTTACTCTACATTGTTTAACCAGCTGTGAAGTTCTGCACTAGCTAGCTAGTTACCTTGCACTCATCAGCGAAGTGGTTTCTCTCACGTGGATCTGCCTGCTGAAATTCCACCTGATAGTCGCTTTCATAAGAAATTTCTACCATTACCTCCCATAGGTGGGAAAGGAGAAGACTGATTGGACCTGGTGTGGAAGGGTTCCCTGGACCCTGAATGGCTCATCTCTATCAAGTACAGTCAAAAGTAGCTAGAAAGGTACCGGGCTAATAATTGCTTAATTACAATGCTCTCCCCTGAGTTGGTTTTATCAAGTCCTTGAGGTATCCTTTGACAGTGTTTGTATCCTCTGTCCTGCTGGAACTAGAGCACCTGGATGATCCTATCACACTGAAAGCTGCAGCTAATGGATGCGCACCTGACTGCGCCGCACCTAAACGGGCCCCTAATCAGCAGGCGTGGGAGGAAACGGCTGTGTACCTGGGCATGTCCAGCCTCAGCTTCCTTTCCTGCTCTATGGGAGAGGAGAACATTAGGATGAGTTTTTTGTAAAGGGCTACCAAGTTCAATAACCCTTAGACATCAAATTTCCCTGTGAAGAGGGATGTTCCTTGGAGATCATTTGAATGCTAAGCATCAATCATTTCCCAACTGACTTTTCCTAACCTCTCATATTAAAAACTTTTCTTTATTTCCTCTATGTTAAAAGCCACTCCAAGTATTGGAATAACATATTTCTCTAACTTAAATACTGGTGTCACTTCTGATTCTAAAATTATTTTACTCTACAAAAAAAAAATTATGGGTTGACAATTCAAGTGTCAAGAAAAATGAAGATTCTGGCACTCATATAGATTGGTTGAGAATGAAGATGGCGATGAACATTTAAATAATAGCTATCATGAGTATCAAATACTGTATTTTAAGATGACTTAAAACTATAGATACTCTAGCACTTGGCTCCATATATAGCATTTCTTCAAATAATTCCTCCAAAATGAAGTCCTTATCACCTTGATTATATAATCTTAAAATAATCAATTGTTGACACTCACTTTGAGTAGTAATAAATATACTTTTCTTAAAATTTACTATCAATTATCAGGATAAACTTGAGGGCCATTCTATTCAGCTAGCTGCTCAGATCTCAAATTAACACAAAAGAGATTAGATGATAGTGATATTGTATTAAATGGTTTTCCTTCCTAAATTATGATTAAATCTATTTCTTTCATTTTGGTGTTTCTATATCACCATGACTATGTTGCCCACACTTTCTGGAATGTCCGAATCTTTCCTATTTTGAATTGATAAAATCATATGTGCAGCTCAAACACAAAGAAAAAAATTTCAAGCTAGATATAAGCTAAGACAATATAAAACAAACAAGCATTTAGCTTTATTAAAGTCATTAAATGACAAAACAATGTTATTTACTTGGTATTTTATGGAAAACAGCCTTTTGTTAAAATAAAAGAAAAAATCCGAGACTGTCTCTTCTCAAACGTCTGGATGTATTGAGAATGCTTTATTCAGAACTTCCTGTTTAACACTGAAACAGACATAAGTACACTGAAAATAGCAAACTCCTTAATATTGCACATAATATAAACACAACAAAAATATACTTTCAACATGTATATTTCATGAATGCCTGGTTATCAGTCAAGCCATTCTTTTTTTTTAATGACAGGCTTCTAAAAAATGAATCATGATTTCTATGCAGCTGGTATCTCGGGGGAACGAAAGCTATGTATGATGTGTTGCTTATAGTCAAGCATCTGTCCATTATCCAGTTTCTGTAATTCTGAAATCCAAAATACTCTGATCTTGGTAACTGATTTGTTGGCAATACCTGGAGAAACCTGAATTCATTTGGCAGCAAAACCTAACCTGAGCAGATCTGAGGCCGTTTATAGGCTTTATTTATGCCACTTCATGTGAATACGTATATATTCAGCTACAGACATATATTAATGTGTTTGATGATGGAGTATTTTGTCAGCCCCATAGGGTGAGCTACTAAATGTAGGCACATGCACTGAACTCTGAAATGCATCTAGTCTCAAGGTTTGGATAAGAAGCGGTGGGCCCGGGTTAAGTTGGGTAAACCCACATCATGCTGTTCTGAGCACTAGTCAAGGTAAATGGGCCGTTGCCTACATTCTCATTACCTAAACCCATCATTTCCAGAATTCATTATCCTCTCTAGCTGGATTCTCCTAATGACTTTCTCTCTTTTCTTAATAAGATAAACACCCCTTTAGTCACCAACCCAATCTTCCTAGTTCCCTGTAACTTTACCCTTACTCTCAGCTCCTCATATCCCATCAGTTGCTGAAGCTTCACAGCTTCCATGTATCCACCCGTACTTCAGAATAACCAGAAAAATCTCAAGCCTGAATGACTGCAAGAGGCTCCAGAAGTACTTTCCTCCTTCCTTTCCACTCCCCTAACCTCTCCCACGCCAATCCCCACTGGATTCTGCTTCAAGATTAATCTTGTCATTGTCCTTCATCTTGATCAAATACTTCCCTGGGTTCAAATGCCACAGTGGAAGAGATAAAGTCCAAAGTATGGGACGGGCATTGAAAGACCAAAGAATTTAGAGTTGACCTACCTTTCCACAGCATCTCCCGCTCTTTCCTAACACAGACCTTTCACTCCAGTCAAAACAAGCACGACCTTCTCAGTTTTCGTCACTCCAAAAAAATCTAAGTTGTTCCATCGCTTTTGCTCACACCGTCTACCCCATGACGTAAAATTTGTAATGAATTCTTTGCGTTATATCTGACTGCTTTAATTTCACTGATGCTTCATGTTGGGAGGAAAGGTTTCTTTCTTTGCTGGCCCACCATGATCTCTCTCCTTAAATTCCCACAGCTCTCACAGTCTGTATTATTCATTTGATATTTGATATGCACTTCCTTGTATTATCAGAGTAATTATTTTTTCATGCATATGTATCATGTCTCTTTAACCAGATTTTAAATTCCTTAAGAGCAGAGACCATGTCATATTTTGTGAATGAACAAATGAATACCCTTCTGTAGCTTACAATAAAAAGGCAACATTGGCAAAGTCCACTTAAAAAAACAAAGAAACATTAATATTTCTTCATTCAAATTTATCAAATACCACTATGTCCCTGGCATTGTCTTAGACACTGAAGATTGAGTGCTAAGCAATACAATATAATCCCTGCCTTCATGAAGCTAGGGAACCAGACATTATTTTATAAATAACTATATATACAAATGTATGTGTTTTGGGGGAAAAACAACGACGATGTAATATTAAAAGGTTCAGAATCACTATCATATGCTATACCTGGCAACTCATTCTGAGTTGGCCCTGCCTCCATTTGTGTTTTTAAAAATATGCAATTAATAGAGGCTCTCTGTTCATGCTAGAAAACAAAAAGAAAAAGTGAGGACAAGTAGCAGGAGCAGTTTGCTGGAGAAATACATTTGTCTCCATCTTGATGTTCTAAGATTCATCCTTGGATAAAGTTATTCAATCACAAAGCGTTACTTAGACCTTGATCACTTTGCCCTTCATAGGATTACGTTCAGGGACCAAAAACATCACAGAACTGCCTTTATTCTCAAAAGTCATACTCTAAATTTTGTGGAAGTTTGCATTAAGAAAAACAATATGAAGTCCATTTCTGCATTTCCCACTTCACCATTCAGTGTCTCCTGTACAAAGCAAAAAAAAAAAAATTCTTTACCAGAATTTAGGACAAGAAAATCCCAGAATTTAATGCAAAGAAAACTTCCCCTGTGAAACCTGTAATTTTCATCATTTCTGATTTTTAAAGCTATGTAATAGATCACATTTCTCTTTTTTTGTCCAGGCTCCAAGGAAGCTCAAAACCAACAAGGTAACAAAACTCATGAAATCAAAACATATTTGATTTTCCCTGTTTTCTGTGGCCCTCATCTTCTGTTCCTATTGTATTAAGCATATGTGTTGTAAATCACTTCAGTTCCTTTTTGGAATAAAATTATTTCTTGAATAAGCTCAAAGAAATTAAATTTCCCTTTGTATGTAAGTCTTATTGTCAGCATAATAATTTGGATTTCTCTATTCATAGAGATCTCTAATGCCTAATCCTCCAAAGGCTAGGATGCATTATTTGAACACATGCTTATCTTTTTTAGGGCCTCTACCAAATAAATGGAAAAGAGAAGCAGTGGAAGAGACTATAAACAGACATTCCAATGGAATCTAATTTTCATAAATCCTAATACAATACTTACCTCAGCAAGATTCAATATTAAATCTAAAGAAATGCTTCCAATATGTATCAATTCTGATTTCACATATGGTCCTGAATTATTTTCAACATTTAGGAAATCTGGGATTTGTGACCAGTATGAAACCATAAAAGTTTAGTTCTAATACGAAGGAAAACCAACTCTCTCGTTTTATTCCAATCATAAAGTGAAGGGGAAAGAGAGATAATTTAAAATGCACTTAATCATTTGTGTCTCTGATAACATACAATTTCCAATTTGCAAAAGTTGCCATTTTTATTTGGGACAATTCCTACTATAAATTATAAACCAAGAGGGAGTTTCATGTTGTTGACTAAAATAGCGACAACATTATAATATTTATGTCACATTAAAAGATAAGACTTATAACCAATGAACTGATTAAATCATGGGTTCAGAGAACATCCACTCTTCCTCATGCCTGCTTAAAACCGGCGATACTGTGTTTTCCTTTTGGCATCCATTAAGAAGAAACTTTCCATCATAAAACAAATGAGGGAAGACTCAGAAGTTAATTAAATGAAAGGGGCAATGAAAGGGATTAAAATATTTTAATATTTTAAAATATTAAAAATAATATTTTTATTTGGCATTTCATAAGAAAATGACAAAATAACTGTTTAACTGATCTCACAAAATGACTGATTATTTCATAAACCATTCCAATTTCTGTAACAAAATTTCTGTGCTTAGAATTAACAATCCCCTCCTCTCAACATACATACACCATCATCACCATCACTTACCACAAGCTACCAATTGTTAAGGGTTTAAATACGGCCTTTAAAAAAATGAATTACGTGTAAGTGCTAATGATTTGGGAACAAAGGTGGGAACATTTATCGCATTCCAAGCCAAGAAGAACGTGTATGCTTGCATTAAATTTCGGGTTCTTTTCCAAAATGTTGTACAGCTGCCAGTTCCAGAGTATCCTTGATGTACTCTCTGTGGTGCATGTGGACAAAAGTGGGAGCCAGAGGGAAGCCAACAGACAGAAGGGAGTTAAAGAAAGCATCCCAGAGGACTTAATGCTTAAACTTGGATGAGAAGGGAAAAGGGAAATCAGCCAACTTAACAAGGAGAGGATGAGCATGGTGGGTGTGGGACGGCACACATGCAAGGGCAAGAAGCATGAGAGAACATGAGAGACTCTTTCTGAGCAACGGGGTCTCCCCTCTTGTCCTCTCTAAGGTCACTATTTCTGTGTCCGAAGTCACAGACCAAAGAAACCTTCAGAGATGCTGTCTTTCTTCTACATCTTTATCTACACATCAATCTGGTTTCTTTCCCACAGGTTGGAGAATCAGCAAATAATTCTGCACAGTATAGAATGTCAAGAGATCAGGTTTGAAGTCAGGCAGGAGTAGATCATAATAAGCTTGGAATATCAAAATTGTTAATACTTTATTCTGTAAATGATGAGACATTTAGCCATGTAGAAAAATTTTCTCAGTAGCAAAATCCAGAATGAACTGCGGAGGAGAGAACTATTAGAAGCAAATGATTAAGAGTTTGTGAATGAAGGAAGAAAGAATGGCCATAAAGGAAGTGGAAGGAAGACAAAAGACGACAAGTTTCAAGTACATTAGAAAATTCAAGCAGGAGTCTAATTACCCACTTATCAAAATTTGCATAAAGTTAATCATTCATTTTCTAATGCCCCATATAATTTCATAGATTTTTAGTAAGAAAAAAAAGAAATTGCCATATTGTCAAATAGAAGTGATAAAGCTGACTACATTACATAATCTTCCCTATAGTAAGCAAAAATAAATAAATGAATAAATAAATAAAAAGACACACTTTTGCACTGTTTTAAAATAATTTGCATTGCCCGGCCAGCAGGGCTCAGCAGTTGAGACCTATGATCCAGGAAATCAAGGTTTGATTGCCGCTCAGGGCACACGCCTGGGTTGTGGGCTGGATCTCCAGGAGGGGGCATGCAGGAGGCAGCCAATCAATGACTCTCATCATTGATGTTCCTTGCTCTCCCTCTCCCTTCCTCTCTCTGAAATCAATAAAGACATATTTTTTTTAATTTAAAAAAAAACACAAAATAAAATAATTTGTACTTAATATACCACTTGAAATCTAGAGTGACTTTTCAGGGCTGAATTGTTTATACCAATGGGAGAATTAAAAAGTAAGCTATAACTAAAATGTGATTTTCATATAAGAGATAAGACTTTGCAATGGAATAATTTAACAAAATATAGCAATCATAAAACCAAATGATCTGCCCTTATTATTAATACCATAACCTTCACAATATGATTCTCCATTAACCTTTAATACAGGCAAAAAGCTTTTCTCCAAGCTGGATATTTTAGTCTAAGTTTCCCTTAATTCTCTACACTGAGCAAGTTTCCTGAGTGGGTTACAAGGATATCCAGCCATTTCTAATAATGGGTATCTATTGTTTTGTCTGCCCAGCACCCTCCACCCATTTTTGGAATCTGGACCTTCTCCCCCACCTACCCCCACATTTAACCTCTTCTATGCATATGTTTACTACGCAGGATAACATGCTTGTTCAAAGTTCGGCGGATGGCCTAACTAGCACCCAGTTCCTAGGAATCCCCTGTATCAATGACTTTTCTCTCCACTCTACGTTAGCACCTACTCTTTAAAGACCACACCCTAGTTGGGAATCACCACAAAGGATGGCTGTAATTCTGTTACAACATGTTATCTAACAACACCCATCAGTCCTTCCCTATTCATTTCACCGGTTCAATTTCATCCTAACCTTCAGGCCCTTGTCCACTCCTCCCAGACCATCTTCCCCACTCCCTTTCCGTGTCTAGCCAAACTCCCTATTAATCGAATCAATATTACTCTCTTATTAGAACCCTCCATTTATGTTCCATCCTTTGTTTCCAATACAACAAGCCTGAGCAGTCCCCACCCAGATGAATCACTCTCAAATTCTGTTCCAGGTAACTGAGCTCTCATAGAGAAAACTGTTCAGTAATTCAGATTGGTGTCATTCAAAGTTATAGCAGCTAACCTTGACATCACTCGGTGATCACCAGTAACCCTTTCATTAGTCCCTACTCTGTTTGCTCCCACACTCCCTCAGATCGCTGTTTCAAACCTTGACCAGTGTCTTAAATTCCTTGTATCATCCAACCTCTCCACCCTTACCTTTAGCTCTTCCTTCTTCGCAGTGAAACAGAGATCACCAGATGGTAGCACATTCACCTCTGAACTCCTCCACTTCAAACATACCCATTAGGGTGCCAACCTTTACCTCATTTATGACTATTTCTACTTGTGTCCTAAGTCACAGACCAAAGAAACATTCAGAGATTCTGTCTTTCTTCTGTGTGTGCACCTGCACTTCAGTCTAGCTCCTTTCCCTACAACAACAAGCAGATCCATCAGTCTCACTCCTCAAATAAAACCACCAACACAACCAACAATGACAAAAACCTACCCTCGGTCCTTCCATTTTTAGCTACTTCCCATTTCCTTCTTCTATCTCCTCACTAAACTCCTTGAAACTATGTACATATATAATAAATGTAAAATATGTACATTTTATATATTTATGTAATAGAACCAGATGGCAATAGTTTGAGGAGAAAGTAGAGATTAAAAGGAATATATTTGTAATATTACGAATGTGTATGTGCATATATATATATAAATATATATATATATATAGTCTGTTTGTTTGTTCATTCTTTAAACCATTGCCATCTGTTTCTAACCAAACTTATAGACTGAAAATACACACAATAAGTCACTGATGATCTTAAAATTTCTAAATTCAAAATTCTATTACCAAGTTCTCTTCCTAATTTAAAACTGTCTTACTGCCCATAGCACCTACCACCTCTTTGCATATTATAAATTTACTTGCTTGGTGTCTTTCTCCTGTAGGATGTAAATTTTAATGTGGGCAGAGACTTTACCTTTTTTTCATTATCCTGGCATGTAATAAGCGATCAATGAATATTTGTTGCGTAAATATCATCCATCTCCTGGCCAAAATCAGTTAGGCCAGAGGCGGAGACCATACCTAAACTGGTCAACTTCAGCCTCTTCCCTGACTGTCTAAACTTGGGATCAAGCCCAGCCAGGCGTGGCTCAGTGGTTAAGCGTTGACCTAGGATCCAGGCAATCAGTGTTCAATTCCCAGTCAGGGCACATGCCCAGGTTGTGGGCTGCAGCCGATCAATGACTCTCATCATTGATGTTTCTGTCTGTCTCCCTCTCCTTTCCTCTCTCTGAAATCAATAAAGATATATTAATTAAATAAATAAATAAATAAATAAATAAATAAATTAATTAATAAATAAATTAATTAAATAAAATAAAATAAACTTGGGATCAAGAGAGTCAAGCCAGTCTTTCTGTGTGAATGTAAATCATCTTCACTGGGAATGGAGAGAAGAAAGCAGGCACAACAGAGGAGTCGAGACAAAGAACATCCTGATAGAATTCAAGCCCCTGGTTCCAGTTATCCCAACTATCAAAGTAAATTCTATCCTTGATCTCTACGAAATATCCCCAAATCCTTACAGTAAGTTATCTTTTCATCTTAAACTAATTTAGTCTCTTTTCTGTTACTTACTACCAAGAGATTTCTTACTAACACACTGTTCTGTGCTTGAATAAGCTCAAAATAAACATCCTAAAGCTAATTTTGTTTTATTTATAACATCATGCTCAGGGGCTATTTGTGGGGAAAGGATTATTTTCATCTATTCCCTAAACAAAATTATATATTATTTTTTTCTCTCTAAAACTGTTTTTTGAAATTAAGCCTGGTACTAATTTTACTTTAAGCCTGGTACTAATTTTCCTTAGGCCATAGCAAACAAAATAAACCACTAAACAGAGAAGAGTTGAAAAACCCAGTTACAACAGTGTATAACAAATTAAGGCTGGAGGGCAAACTGAAATGCATCTTAAATTTTGTATTTAGAAATAACAAAACTCTATTTTGGAGAACAGAAACTGAATAATTACACCATTATAGGTCATGGGTACTTACCAAACAAACGCTGATGGAACAGAAACTTGCCAGCTATTAGTCCTGTGAGGATGGCGAGTAGCCATAGGAGCACCTTCAGAAGCCTCCAGCCAACTTCTCTGGGGTATTTATTTGTTACAAATGAAAAACAGTTTCCAACAACAATAACATTGGCTTCTGTTTGGCTATGAGAAACTGGGTCCTCCGCAAATATCAAGAAGTTAAAGAAGATCACCAAGTAAGCCACAATCATGCGAGACCAGGGATGCTGGAAATAATAACGAAAGTCTTTACCCATCCTTCAAAACTTCAGCTCCGTAGTTTACCTGTATAAGAAAAGGTACAGAGGGTTAGAGCAAAAAAATAGTTTCTCTCTTCCTGTTATCTGTTCAGATTTATAATGACTCAACAAAGAGCTATTTGGAAAACAGAATACCTGTTCCTACTCA
This sequence comes from Miniopterus natalensis, assembly GCF_054644295.1. NCBI lineage: Eukaryota > Metazoa > Chordata > Mammalia > Chiroptera > Miniopteridae > Miniopterus > Miniopterus natalensis. The sequence goes on from NC_142082.1 coordinate 146,842,848, forward strand.
GAGCACCAAGACAAACCTCCTGGGTTGAGGAAAGTAAATACAGGGTGTCCCAAAAAATGTATACACACTTTGAATATTAATTCCAATGGGTAAAATCTGAAAAGAAAGAAATGTCAATTGAGCTGTCAGCTGTTAAATATGTACACATTTCTTTGGAACACCCTATATTATCCCTTCCCCACCAAGTAATAATGCCTATGGTCACAGGTAGATTTAGGAAAGAAGAATAAAAGAGTAGGGGGGGAGGAAGGGACATGAGAGAACAGAACACTCTTTAAAACTGGGATAATGACTGAGATGACATGTAGCAGTCACCTCAGGAGGGAACACAGAGCATGAAAATAACAATGCAATACTTTTCCTCTCTTAGACTATTTTTGTTATGATTATAATCCAGACTCATTTAAAAATGAAAGCAATGTAGAAGTTAACTGAGCACATATTCCTCTGCCAAATCCCTTTCTCCAGAGTTAAGATGCCTTAATAATTTGGTGAGTGTACTTTCAGATCTTTTTCTAAACATGATAAACGTACATATGTGTATGGACTTTTATAAAAATGTTCACAGTCTAGTTGTCAACTTCAACACAGAGTAAGTTTCATGAAATAGCTAAGTCTACGGTAGAATAGTTGCTACCAGGAGGGATTGGGCAACTCATTGTAGGAAGGAAGGAAGGAGAAAGGAGATTTCACAGAGGAGTAGGTACCCAAATTCAAGATTAGAAAATTAGTAAGATTTTTTCCCCCAAGTGACAAAGGCAAGGATGCTCAACCTAGGCATATGTAAAGGCTTAGAGGCAATGCAAAATAGATAGCATGCCTACAGCGGAGGGTCCTGATCTGGATGTGCTTTGGAAGTACAGAAGCTTTCTTAAAATGCTGATGTCCAGACCCCACCTCCACAGTTGTGCCCAGCTCCTCTCTCTTTCCTTTTTGGGAACCAGCCTGCACCTAAAAAATGCATTAAGCCTTCCTAGGTCCACCAGGACGGTGACTGGGTGATTAAGTCTAATTCTGGGATTCAGTTTTGGTAAGCCTATTTGGTGCTCAGACTAAGCGATATCTCCCTTTTTTCCTCAATAATAAAGCTGATTAAACCCAGGATAAAAATAATAATAAAGGCAAGATTTCACCACAATCTGCCAATTCTTTTTTCTTCTTTCTGGATTTATTTAGAACTGAGAGAGACTCTTACAAAGCCTACAGTATTTGACATGCAGCCTCTGTGCTGGATGTCTGCATTATTATTTCATTTTCGTCATAACAACCCTCTGAAATAGTCATCACTTAATTTACAAGCAGGGGACTGATGCTCACGCAGGTTATGTAACTTCCCAAAGTCATTCAGCAGGAGAGCTCTGATTTGAGCCTCTGAAGTCTGACCCCAAATCCTGATCTCCAGCCCCTGCAGCAGCCAGATCAACCCCAGGCATTTTCCTTGCCTGAGAGGGCAGCCCAAAGGCCTAGCCCCAGGGATGTCATCCCTTGAATGCCTTCCAGAGATATAGTCATACATTCTTCTCTAGAGATGATTATACTAACTCTGTAATATAATACACACTTCTATAGCTTGGGGGGTGGGGGAAGATATATATATATATATAGCTAAAAGTACAAAGACCAAGCCACATGCCTGAAGTAACTCTAAGTCAACGGAAGATCTCAGAATAGGCTCTAAGGCTCCCAAATCCCAATCCAAGATTCTAGGCTGATGAATGTCAATTAAACCCACAATTTAAGTTAATGAAGGCTTGTCTTAAGTATTTTAGAAAAGCAATATAAACACCCAAAAGGACTGACCGTAAAATTCAGCAAAACAAACAGTCAGGTGTCTCGGATTCATAAGCCTTCTAAGTAATTTCAGGTCCCCTGTGATCTGTGTGACTACTCTGAAACATCTGTTCCCAGGGGCTGCAGCTCAGACACTTAGGAATGGTGTCTATCAGAAGTTTGTTGTGTTTGTTTTTTTGAATGTGCAATTCATCATCCAATACTGCAGCAGAGACCTGTGTGTTTCTCACACCATAAAGAGCAGAGAAGGCAAAGAACAAAAACAAACATTATGCATTGTGGATGTAAAGGGGCCACATGCTAACCGGACGAGCTCAGGGAAGGCCGGTGTGGCAGTCTTGCAAACTCAGGGATCTAAAGTAGCCACAAAGGATGGTCTGAAATTAAAACTTTTTAACTAAAAAGCACTTTATGATGGGTAGTCATATCCTAGGCTGGTTTCTTCCCTGACAAAGGTCAATCTTTACCTTAACTGAGCCTGCCTATTGTCTTTTTGCATCTATGATAACATATCGTTGTAACATCAAAGTAATTTACCTTTTTCCAGACCCCTGGAAGCACAGGCACCACTCTGTGGAGACCACAAACCCCCTCGCTGTTATTGAGTTAACTGCTGACTGTCAGCTATCCTGCACCCACCTAAGTTAAAGAAGTGTGTGTCTGTCATTTTACATGTTATCCAATCCAAGAGGTTCCCCTCACCGCTTCGCTTTCTCCCACCTCCCTCATCCATCACCAATGGATTTCATGCAACCCACTTACGTCTCCTCTTTTGATTGTAATGTATAAAACAAAGTGCAAAACCGCCATCCTCCAGAGCATTATCTCAATCCGTGGAGATTCTGCTTCCTGGCACGGCGTAGACAGTTTGGCTCAAACAAACTCACAAAAATTCTTCACAGGTTTGAATGTTTCCCACATTAACAGCGTTTTCATGACATTCAATATGTAAGGATGTCAAAATGGGTCGAATGCCAACCCAATTTCATGCGACATCGTTGGAAATGGCCAGAGACCACCACCACAAGAGAATGCACAGCTATCATCTCAAAGCCAATGCACCTTGAAGCAGAAGTGATTCCCACACGCCATCAGGCCTGGAGGGGACATCAGTTAAGAGGCTTCTCTGCTGCTCCTCGAACCAGTGAGGAGCTCTGCTGTAGCTGCACCAGCGCCTCCCCTTCCCCGCCCACACACGATCAAGGCAGCAGAACTTAGAACACTGAACACTTAGGACTTTGATTCTTTTTAAAATAAGTGCTTTGTGGAGGGTTGGCATATACTTATTTTATTGTTGTTTTTAACTTCAGAATCTTGCTTTGTGGGCTATGTAATGTCTACATGCCCAAGTTGAATTAGAACATTCTAAAAAAATGTTAGAGACAGCTCTTCCTCTCCAGTATTCATACTGTTTTAAGAGAGAGAGCTATGGAATTAAGCAACAGTCCTGCACTAGAAAGAGATTTTAATTCCTACATGATGCTATGAATGCTACTATCACGCCCATGTTACAGGTAAGAAAACAAAGGCTCAGATATCCAGGAAGTGGAAGAGCCAGCATCTGAATCCAAATCCATTCCTAGCCCTTGATTTTTCTAATAGACCTCTAAGCTGGGAGTGCTTCTTCCAATAAAATATTTCCCATCACATTTACAGTTTATTCTTAATTTCCACTAACAGACTCAGTGACTTAGATACTAGCCAAATGAGTGTCTTTTTATTTTATGCTAAACATGGCTGAGATTTATTCATGCCTCGTATTCCAAAGCTGAAGTGATGTCTTCTGGGGTCCCAATTTCAAAACCTGCATAACCTGAATAAAACCTCTACTGACCCCCCACTTCCTGATTTCATACACAAGGCTGCCAGATGCTTGCTTCATCAGCTCAGCCCTGTCTTCTAGTTCCTCAGGCATCTGATATCCAGAGCACCAAAACTGTTTTCACTTCTGTAGCTTACTTAAAGCATCTTTGTGATCAGCAGCATCACCTGGTGAGTCTAATGTTAATAATCCAGGATTGGGGTTGTTCAAATTGACTGTGCTACATAGTGCATGCAGTCGGCAAACCCTTTACATTTGTTTAAATTCAATTCTGCAACCATGGATGAGCTCTTATCTTAATTAAGTGTGCTTTGATCTTGGCTCTTAGCAATCGCAGTGAAGTGATGTGTGTACGTGTTTGTCTCCCTCACTGGACCATAAAGTCCTCAGGGAGGGGGACTGTTTACTTCCAGGGCACAACACAGGGCCAAACTCATAGTGGGCTATCAGTAAACACCTACTGGATGAGCTGAGTGGTACACTCTAAGGAGAAGCGCCCTCTTGTTTACCGGAGATGAGCAAGCAGAGCAGCCTGCCATTAGCTAACGTTAGGGAAGAGAGGAGCAGGGGAGCCCAGAGACTGCACCGATGACTCGGCCAGTAAGAGCAGTGATGTGTCCCCACCCAACACCATCTCATTTTAACACCAGGCTCTGCATTATGGTCACTATTACTAAGGCCAACATTTAGTGAGTATTTAACCATATACCAGACACTATGCTGATGAGCTTTACAAACATCTCATTTAAATTTCACAGCACCCCGGTGAAGAAAATACTCTTATTTTACAAATGTTGAAACCAAAATTTAAGAGTTCAGTAACCTGTACCAAAGAACAAACCAAATCTATGCGAGCTGGGGTTCAAATCCACGCCACCTGGTTTCAACACTCTATATTACCCCTTCCTCTAAGACATAAATTCCAAAATCTTGCCCTTTCCATGTTGGTTAAAAAGTTCCTGGTAATAAAACCATTTGATATAAGATTCACGGTACTTCTAGGATCAATGAGCCCACTATTACTATTCAAAATTACTGTGGTAGCAGGATCAGAAAGAACTGGGTCCCTGTGACGGATTACAGAATTGCCTGAATTTTTGTTCTTCTTTGAGAATTCAGTATAATAATTTAGTTGATCTGAATGTCCTTTGGTCATGCATCACTGATGTTCACTCTGATTTTCCAATGATGCTTAGAGAAAACACTGCATCTCTGAGAACTAGACCAATCCTCACCATTTAATTCCCTTTTGTAAGTAATGACATCATTAGGTACATGACACTATCAATATGTTGGTAGCCTCTGCTTTCTCACATAACAGCAGTGACAAAGATATTGGTAACTATAGGCTCAAACTTTAATATACTGCCTGATAATACATAGGCCTTCAGTCACAGTTTCCAACTGCAGCGTTTCTAATATTCATACTTGATTTTAGAAATGCCACACATTTTACTACAAGCCAGTAGTTCACCTGGTATTAAAAGCTAAGAATGGAGAGGAATTAAAAAACAACAACAAAAAATGGGAAAGAAGTAAGGGCACTCAGTTTGGGAGAATACTTTGAACAAAGACACAGGAGAGAGAGCCTGGGGCAAGTATAGAGATGTCAATAGTTCTTTCTGTGTGGCTAGAACACAGAGTGCTTGGGGGTATCTTATGAGAGTTAATGATAATTTGGGGCCACCTAAAGGAAGATTATACAAAAGTATTGTTTTGCATTTTACAACAGGGGACAACAGGAGATCAAGGATTTCAGAGCAGAAGAGTGATATAATTGATTGGAGCAAGGTTTGGGGAAGATTCCTCTGTCAACACACAAAAAATGATCAATTGGTATGAGGCGTGATGAAAGTGGGGAGACTAATTTAGAGGCAACTCCAACACTTAAAAGATTATCAGGTACCAGACCATGACAACATCAATGCCCTAACAATTATTGTAATAATTTGATTCATTGAACCAAAATACCAGGCCTTCCTTCCTCATTAGGGTCTTTATAAATAAATGAAGGACTTCAGGGGAGTAAATGTCATGTTTCTCAACAGAGACCATGCAGGCAATAGTTTTTACACAAAGACAAGTATGATGAGGATGCAGTATATCACTTATATTAAAAAATATTTAAGGATGTGATGGAAAAGTCCCTGATGAACCAATAAAATGTGCTATACAAGAGACACATTACTACTAGTCAAGTCAACTGCACCCAAAGCACAGCTCTGCTAGTGCAGGTCTCAGCATCTGGTAATACCTAACCAGGTGACAGGAACAGAGCATCGTCACTGTAGAGCTCTATTACAGGATAAAATAAAAATCTCTCCAAATTTCTTGAAGCTCCTGGTGTTTATGTTGGAAAATTCACCTGTAACCCCTCCTAGCTCTTATGAAAGGGCTGTACTCTGTGCCTGTACTCAGCCAAAAATGTGCACATTATTTTAGCACCTTGAACCCAATTTCTTAAAAATATCATTTTTGAAAAGACCTCCTGTACTTTACTTTTTATGTACGCACTTTGCGATGCATACAGCTGTGTTTTATAGACAGACCTTGGCTATATTAGTACAAGACAGCATTAAAGGCCCGTTCCTTCAGTTACCTAGTTGTAGTATTCTGCCAATCTAGGCAAAGTTCTTTGCAGTTAACAGAACACTTCTACAATCATTTCATTTAATCCCTAACACAGAATCACTTTTAAAATTATATGTCAAGAGGGAAAACTGAGCTTTAAATTATTTATTATTATTTCCTGAAAAGGTAAATGTGGCCTGCATTTATATCACATTCTCCGTCTTAGTGCTTTTAGTGGCAAAATCACACCATTAGAAAGTCATTGAACGATTCAAAGGAGTCAGGAGCAGTAGCTTTGCAGAAGGCAGCCTGAAGTGTTGGGAGGAATATCCAGCTTGGCCCGACCCTGCTATTCACTGGCTCTGTGACCTTGGGCAAACCCCTAACCTCTCTGAGATTCCATTTCTTCCCTAGTAAAACCCTAATAAAAGTACATTCTCCATAGGGTTGTAGTGAAGACGAAAGGAGATTTCACTTGTAAAGTGTCGGGTCACTTCCAGCTGCTTCCTACCCTGAAAGCCATTGTTAAAATACAAGTGACTCTTGGCCATTTCCATTCAAAATAAGCATGAAAATCACATCAACTATATATTACATTTATTGAGTGATTATATACACTAGTTTCAGTGTTAAAGGATTTTTAATACAACTCTACAAAGAATGAATACTACCCTAATTTTACAAATATGGAAACTAAGGCTCAGAAAGCTTAAGCTACTTGTCCAAAATCGTATTGAGAAAGTGGTGAAGTCCAGATTTGTTAATTCCATAACAACATTCATCACTCATTTGTTCAATGTTTAGAATGTCTATTTGTGCCAGTTACTGGCCTATGAGTGAGGGTTACTAACAGACAATGCCCTGTTGCCTTGCCTGTTATAGTCTCATGTGGGACGTTAAACAGAAAAAAATTAAATACTGTGTATTTTACAAAGTTCTAAGTTGATGGAGAAAATTAAGTAGGAGGAAGTTAACAGAGAGTATCAAGAGTAAGGGAAGGTGAAGAAGGTCTTATTATCAGGTGACATTTGAACAGAGATGTGAAAGAGGGAGGGAGGCAAGGAGATCGCTGGGGAAAGAGTGATCCAGAAAGAGGGAACAAAACATTGCAAAGGCCTGTGCTGAGGGCTTGGTAGGTGCATATAAGGAAAAGCAGGAGCTAGTGTGACTAGATAGGCTGAGGGTGCCAGGAAGTATGAAGGAGATGAGGTCTGGGAGGTAGCATAGGATCTTGATCAGGCCTGGAGGCCACACTATGCACCTGGGCGCTCCCGTGTGAGAGGAAAAGCAGGAGAGTGACACCATCTGACTTACATGTCGGAAGACCCACTGTGCCTGATGGCTGGCAATGTATCAGCTTCTGGATACATCTGAAAGGAAGAGCTGACAAGATGCACTGATGGACTGGATGTGGACATGACCTGGCAAAGCTCATGATGGAATTGCCATTTCCTGAAGTGGGGAATGCATTTCCTGAGATGAACATCCTTTGAAGCGGATATAGACAACATAATAATACTTAACATTTGTGAGTGCTTTTTATGTGCTGGGCTCTCGGCAAGCATTTTTCATGCATTGTCTCAATTGGTTCTTATACCAACCCTTTGGATTTACCAGTGAAGAAATAGAGATTCAGAAAGGTTATAACCTGCCCAAGGTCACATAGCTACTAACTGGCAGAAACAGGCAGAAATACATCTATACGACCCAAGGTCAATACTCTTAATACTACTATGCTTCCTACACTGAGAAGTTTAGAACACAAAATAAAGTTCCATTGGGAAGAAAGTAGTAAGTATTAGGTGATGCCTTGCATCTCTTAGGCACTCAATAAATATTTGCTAATGGATGAATAAATAAATAAAAATAAATGTATGGATGGTGGTATAACAGAACCAGCTTTGGGTGAGAAAAAAACACTGAGATTCCATTCCAGAGAGAATAAACTCTGGATAATGGGATATTCAAGTCTTTAAAAGGAGAAATGGCAAAAAGGTAGAAAAACCAAACATATATTTGCCTGGACCAGCCCTATGGTAAGGAGAGGTCTTAAAATATTACCTTGAATTGTTAGATTAAAAGGCAGGCATGAGGAGATGACACATAACATCTTACATACTACAAGTGCTTAATGCAGGTTTTAAAAAAATACAAATATCAATAGTTACAGAGGTAAAGTTGGAACTTCTCACTTTTAGTCCAAGAGACCACACAGCCTTTTAAATAAAAAGCAACCTTTTAAGTCAATCAATGAAACCACCCTAAGTGGCTTTGCACAGATACCAGGATGCTGTCTGTGGTGCCCGAGCTCACTTGGAAGATCACATCCATAAATCACTTCCTAGACTTTCTCTTCACGTTTTTCAACCTTTAAGATGTTTTATTCGTCCTTCTTATCCTGCAGTCCTTAGGATAACAAAGCACTGAACCAATGCACGTCTTTAAAACAGAGAACCTGAAAGCAAAGTAGACGTGGGGGTTCTCTTCTAACAAAGACACTGCCAACTTTCCATTAAAATGGCAAAACATGGGCGAGACTTTTCACGTTATTAAGTTGACAAATAATCAGCAATGAATTCTTTAAAAATGTTTAGGCCTCCCTTTTGGAAACATCTGTTTATGATAAAGAATGTCAACACAACTCCAAAGAAAGCAAGAGTTAATGAATAAAATTCCTTCATATCTAAAATTATTTTGAAATGACTCGCAGTTTAAAGAAGGAAATTAAGTAAAACAGACAAGTACTGGTTTCTGATCACAAGGATCCGACAGAGATGGGATGGGGGTGGGAGTAAGTACCTGCATCAAAATGTCGAAATCCATAATTCAAGTTAGGAAGTTCATGGCAAACACTCACTACTTTCCAATAACAAAAAACAACAAAAAATGGCTTTTACAGGGATTCTACTACTCTTTATATTCCATAAATTGGAAGAACTTTTTTTCTGAAAACAAAACCCTGAAATCTTCCTAGAAGTCCTTCTATGGATCGCAAACAATATATCTTTTATAATTACATTTATTCAACATACTTTTATTCAAAAGTATTAAGCACCTGGCTCATGAGACATATGTGCACATAAATACTACAGTAAGCTCGGGATGTTTACTAACCACACACACACACACACACACACAGTTTATGTCCACAGCTAGTAGAATGCATAAAGGCAGCCAGAGTTACCGCATGGGTCAAACACACTTGTGGTCCTGGGGTATTTTCGAAAACAGGAATCAGCAGCTAGCTTTATTTAGTTACGACCAAGTTAATAAGCACCCGAGCACGCGAGGGCTGCTGCTGTTTGCCCAGAGAACACCGCAGCTGCAACCTGTTCATTTCCTTAACCAGCGACAGGCCGGCTGCTGCTCGGCTCCTGCCCTCGAACCGGCGAAGCGGGGAAAGTTCAAGGTCTGTCCCAAGACGTCCCTCACCCTCGCGGAGCCCGAGTCGGGCTGCCGCCGGCGCCTCCCGCGCCGAGTCCCGGCTGCCCTCCCCGCAGGGCCGGCGCCCCCGCCCGCCGCCGCGCCCGGCCCCCGGCCGCCGCCCGGGAAAGGGGGAAGGGCCGGGACTCGGGGCCGCGCCGCCCGCCGCTCCCGCAGCCGCATTCGCCGGCCGGGACCGGGGGGCGGCGGGCTGCGGGCGGGCTGCGGGCGGGCTCGCTGCGGCCGCACCGCGCGGCGGGAGAGGCGCGCCCGGCGCCCGGCCGCGTACTCACCCGAAGGGGCCGCGCGGGCTCGGGGCGCCCGCACACCGGAGACGCTACGGGGCACCGCCGTCCGCCGCGCCCGCGGCCTCGCTGGGACGCGCGGCGAGACGCTCGGGCGGGGTCTCGGCCGCCGCCGCTGTCACCGAGCTATAAATACGCGCTCGGCCCACACCCGCCGCCGCCTACGCCGGGCGCCCTCCGCAAAGTCCGCCGGCCGCGGGCCCGGCAGCTGGGGCGCGAGGGCGACGGCGCGGCGCGGGGGACCGCCGGGGCTCCAGCTGTGCGGCAGCCTCCGCAGCTGGAGGCATGGCCCCGCCGCCCCCGCCCCCGCCCCCGCCGACTCCAGCCCGCGGGCGGTGCGGCGGCCGAGCCTGCCCGGGCCTGGCCGCGCCTGCAGAGCCGGGGGCGCGGAGGCGGGCGGGGGACGCTTTGGGAACCCGGAGGGGGCGGGGGGGGGCGGCCGGCTTCAGCCTTGCCTGTCAGCAGCGCCCCGTCTTCCTGGGGGAATGAGCAGACTTCAATCCACCATCCTGCAGGGAACCAATGAGGTTCGCGGGCGGAATGTCCTCAGAGAGCTGCAAACTTTCTAATGCAGCCGTAGGTCACGAAGCATCCTCTCTGCTGTAGTTTACTGGCGGTGTGCAGGGGTGGGCATGGGGAGAGACAGCCTGTCTGGTCTGACACATATATGCAAATATAGCCGCACATATCCACACATATTTATAAGTGCACACACACTAGTAACACTTAGAAATAAATAAATAAATAAATATATATATATATATATATATATATATATATGCCTACATATGCCCTGGCGCGCAGTTTTTACCTTTCCTGCAGCCTGGAGTTCTCAGGAGCCTATCATTCTGTAGCGCTTAAATGGTCCATCTGCAGCTTGGGGGAAGAAGACCCTTTGACCACATTTGGCCAATTCCTCTCTCTTGATGTAATCTCTTCTCCGTCTTAGATATCTGTGGCCTTTGTTTCCTTCCACGCCCAGTAACGACTGCTGCCTCAGTTTACCGGTAGCTTATAATGTATTAAAAGCTGCTGTCCAGCACACTGATATTCCACACTAATGGAAGTGGCCACTAATTTGCGATCACTGAGAACATCAAATGGGAAATGGGATAATTCATATATGCCTTCAATAGCACACTTATGAGAAAACTAGCCCTGCTGGACTGGCAGCGTGATTCGGAAATGGGCTTGGTAGCAAGAGGGAGAGGGAGGTGTCAGATTTTCCAATAGAGCTGTCGCTGAGTCCAGCGGTGTAGCTGATTGACACGGAAAACTGGGAGTTCACAGCCATACTTCTCACGAGTTTGACATCTTTTCTAGCCTCTAAGAATGACCGCATTTTTTCTACGTTGTAGTAGTAGTTTGTGATCATCTGGTGAAACTCGTAGCTTAGTAAGAGCCTCTTTAGCGGGGCGTTCAAAAGTTTCCCCACAGAGTTATTTCCTGTGCTAGCCCTTTGTACCTTTAACTATGATACTTCTTACAACTTGCTGTAGTTTACTGCAACGTCTTTTTCTCCCCCACTAAGCTATAAACTCTTTGAGGGCAAAGACTAAATCTTTCTCACCATTGCACCCTCAACACCGAATGTAGTGAGGTATAGCAAGGACTCAAAAAGTAGATTAGTCCTACAGATTAATCACTAGATTCTGCTGTGCTTTTATAATTACGACTAGGACTATTTTACAAAGAACAACTGTTTAACGTGGGTTTCATGTGCTATCTGTTCCTTGTATTTCCATTTAAAGCAAAGGGTCTTTAATCGGTTGAAACTAAAAAATAATAAAGCTTCATAAATAATGCAGCATAATACTGAGATCTGTGGGTTATTATCCTCTGCCCCTCAAAAAACACAAGGCAATCATATCATAGAAAGTCTATTTCAAAAGCTAGTGGGGTAAAAATTATTGAGCAGCGTCTCTCTGCCTACTTAAGAGAGAGAAGTCACTTTCTCCATGATCAGTTGAACTGCATGGGTGTCTAGGAGGATGAATTCAGTTCATCAGAAATGAAACGTCTAGCTTCAGTTACATGGAGCTTGTTACCCTACCCTTAGATCCCTGTCTTCTTTACATACAGTCTTGCTTCCTTTAATATTAATTTTAAGAATAAACTCAACCAGTGCTCACTATTTGCTCTTACTTGAGAGCTCTCGGAGTTTAAAGACTGGAGTTCTCCAGGACCACTTCAAGGCAAACTATTGAAATGGGCAAGTCCTTCTTCAATATCAGTGCTCCCTTTTTACCACTGACCAAGAAGCTTGTGCCCTTTGCCTCAGCGGCCACCCAGGATCTGCATTTTAGCCCTAAGGACCAGGCAGGAACAGCCTCTGTACTTCATCTTCATCACAATAATATATGGTGATAAAAGCTCAGCTTATTGAAGTCTCATTGTGCACAGGCCCATTCCATTTATTAAAACATTTAACCTCTGCAACAGACCTGTGAGATATCACTTCCATGTTCACCTTTGAAGAAAGAGACACAGAGAGACTGAGTAGTTCATGCAAGATCTCATGACTAGCCAGAGTGAGGGAGTGAGGATCTGAAGCCAGGTAATGTGGTGGACCAGCCTGCGTTTTAACCCCTTACCTTATACTTCCTCCCCAGGTACTAGGTCAACGGTGTGGGTTTTACAGCCGGGAGACCTGGAATGGGGGCATTGGTATGAATGTTGGTTTGACTACTTCGCAGCTACATGCTAAAGCAAATTGCTACTATAAACTTACAATAAGAATCCCTAGATCAGTCTTTCTTCACCTTTGAATTTATGAGATGTTAGATCTATATATGGCCTTAGGGGTCCAAAGTAGGTCATCTGGCCTATTTAAGAACAGATCCTACTCAGGACTTAGACTATCTCCTCCCTGTTCTCCAGGCTCTTTCCATCTCAGTCACTACCACACAGACTTGTTAGGAGTTTTAAATGCCCTAATCCATGGCAGGGACCTATATAGTGTTAGACAATTATTCCTTCCTATCAAAATTTACTGTTCCATGAAAACTTTCCTTAGGACCAAAATGTATTGGCCTGGTACACAGATGGTGATTGCTTATTCACAGAAATTAACCATTTTTTTCAGTGTTTGCCAGAAGTGTTTAAAAATGGTATAAAAATAAGTCAATAAATAAATAAAAATGGTATAGATAGAAGCCCTGGGAAGAAACCAAGATGGCAGAGCTTCAGATCTCCCACTAGCCACATCCATATTTTAACCCAGTTTCATTTCTTTTCTATAAAGGAAATCAGCAAATTAGCCGCATTTTCAGAAAGAGTGTCAGGCCAATGGTAGAAACTGTTTAAGCAGGAAACTTTCAAGTCACACTCTCTAAACATCTGCCTACTCCACCTCCACATACAAAGCCAACCCTGCAGACAGGCTTAAAATGTGTCTTGCTTATATAATTCCTTTGTAAAATATCATCTAAGAGTACAAAATTTAGAAGTAACTACATAAGATGATGTTTTTCTGTTCATCTCACATATCTCAACAGGTTAATAATACAGTTATACTCCGCTTTTTTTTTAAAAAAAAGACAAGTTCCATATATATTTCAAAAATTGGTGAAAATTTTGATTATGCTCAAAATGTATCTTCTCTAAATGACCCTTTTAAAGCAAAAGGAAACTATAGCTGGAAGCATCAATAATCTACCAAGTCAATCAGGAAACACTTTTATCAGTGATTTGATGTACTCCGGCAAAACTATTTTTAACTTCCAATAGGTCAATCAGGATGATGCTAACTGTATGCTCCAAATATAAACAGCATGATTTCCTTATTGCCAAAGTGGCAAGAATAGAAATTTGAACATGATCCATAGTTATCTTCTGATATTTAAAGGCCAGTGACTCTACTGACCAGATTTTCCTCAACAGTCCTAATGTAAATGCCTGGTCCTATTGTACCCAATGGACACTAATATATTTGAGGCCACATGTCCTGAATTCTGCTTGGAAAAAGATGGTCATCACATATCTACTGCTTGGAATACTAGAGCTTGTGGTCTGGAATCTTGGTTCTGCCACAGGCTAGCAACGTGATATTAAGCAAACTACTCGTTCATTTCATCCCACCCCTGCTTATAGTCTGCATGTCCCAGAGTTCCTTTTACCAAAGGACCGATTCACCTTGCCTTCATGGTAGCCTACAAATGGCTGGGCAAAGGAATTTTTCTGTACAGTTTTTAAAGCAAAGGAGTCATGCAAACAGGGTGAGCTAGCCGTCACAGCAGAAGGAGGGCTGCTGCCTGCTTGGTGGCCAGCATCAGCCCTGGCTCGTGCATGGACCTCTCCCGCAGTACCTGCGGAGATGCAGCAGTTCTGTCAGAGTCACTCCTCTTGTGGTGAGGGAGTGGGGCAATTGTTCCACTGCCCACTCCCTTCCGTTCCTTTCGCTGCCCCTTCTCAGCTTCTCCTCTGCCCGCAGGGCTCTTGCATACGCAGAGTTAAGGACTGGCCAGTGGCAGACTCCCAGAGCAGTGATGACTTAGCCCACAGGAATGTGACTGCAGGTTTGAAATGGCAAATATGCCTTTGGGCTGTTTTAACCTGACCTTTTCTTTCTTTTTGCTTGGTTTCTCCAAAAACAAATAGCCATTCCTTCTTCTCTTTCCAACAGACCCATTGAGGACAAGTTTTGATAAACCTAGCCCAAGGTAGTGGGGGGGAAGCTTGATTTGAGGGAACATAAAAAATATACTGGCCTTCAAGAGTCTTCATTTTATGTAAAGTACCAAATCCACCACCCAATCAATAGATATATCGAAAGCAACTAGTCCATCAGAACAATGCACGGTGCTGAGCTTTCAAAGATGAATACAGCATGTCTGTTTCCTGGGGAAACTCATGCTCTAAATGAGCAGGCAAGAGATGGCTTATAACCTCCATAAATAGTCGTACAAGGTGACATATGATTAGGGTGGAATGTATTTTACTGACCACGAGGGCTACAGAAATTTGAAATGGAGAAATAAAACTATCCTTCGGAACTGCTAGAGAAGGCCGGATGGAATGCTTGACCGGCTCCGGGATGGTTATCTGAGCAGGCTGTGCTCACTCACACGTGGCATGGGGGGCCCACAGTCCCTCCGGTCCCCTTTGTTCTGCTTCCCCCTTCCCCACTCATAAAAAGCCCTCCCTGCTCTCAGATGTTAAGTCAGTCTTTGTGACGAGAGTCCCCCATCTTCTCAGGCTGCCTCCACCTCTTAAATAAGCCAATTTTCTCTTCTACCAAAAAAAAAAAAAATCCACGAAAGGCCGGATGGAAGAAGCAGCTTAGAAGCTTGAGGCAAACACTGAGAGCTAGGCCATAGCAGAGAAGAAGAAGTTCCAAGCAAAGGGACACAGCACAAAAACAGGGCTTCATTGCCCAGAAGGTTCTCAATAAATACGGCTGAGGCAGGGCAGAAAGGCAAGGATGAGGTCAGGAGAGAAAGTGGGGAGCGGAGGTGACCAAGGGAAGCCAGGAGGGACAGGAATACTATGGCCTATCAGCAGGGAGGACAGTAGGGGACAGCGAAGCATGTCACTTGGGGAAGAAGGGAAAGCCAGGTTGTTGAGGACGGACTTCTCAGTTCCAGCCATTTTAGCAGTAAGGGGGTGGGGAGCGATAAAAGGGAAGGTAAGATACATACTTGGCACCAGACATTTTAAGTAATAAATTGAAGTGATTCACTTTTGCAGTTGAAGATAATGGTCATGTTTTCATGTAGCCATGAAATGAAAGCAGTAAACTTCACCCTCTACTCACAGACTGGAAGGACTGTTCCACACACCTCCCTCAAGGGTTAGGAGAAGCAATCCCTCCCCCAGCTCCCAGTTCATATGAAGAAATAAGGAGGGGGCTTGGAATGCCTTTTTTCCGAGTCGGGGTTCCTCTCTTCCTTCAGCACAGCTGCTCAGCCAAGATGGCCCACTCTTCTGAGTTTTAGGATGTCATTTAAAAAAATGAGTCCCACAGGAGTGTTTGTGATCTTCTCATCATGAATACTTATATGTGTTAGGTATTATAATACTTAACTTCAAAATGTTGTCGACTAATTTATGTAAGGCACAATCTACATATCCTTCTATCCACATGTCAGCAAATATCTCCTGTCCTCACTGTATCAGTTTCCTAGGCTTCCATAACAAATTACCAAAAACGGTGGCTTAGAACAACAGAAATTTATTTTCTCATATTTCTGTAGGCTAGGATTCTGGAAATCAAGGTGCTGATAGGGCCATGCTCCCACAGAAAGCTCTAGAGGAGAATCTTTTCTCCTTCTTTAAGCTTCTCACGGTTCCTGGTGTTCCTTGGCTCATAGATGCGTCACTCCAATCTCCGTCTCCATCTTCACACAGTCTTCTCTTCAGTGTCTCTGTGTTCAAATTTCCATCTACTTTCTCCAGTCTTTGGATTTGAAACCCACTCCAAATCCAGGATGATTTCATCTCAATATCCTTAGCTAATTACATCTACAAAGACCCTATTTTCAAATAAGATCCCATTTTGAGGGTCTGGTAAACATGACTTGTGGGAGTAGGGGAACACTATTCAACCTACTACACTCATAAATAAGCAAGTATCCCTGTCTAAATGTCATAATTTGGCTTACAGGTACTGGATTATTCCTCCAATGTAGGGTAAAAACATGAGAAATCATTTACTTAATGACAAAAATTATTTGTTTTTTTTTTGTAAATATCCTCCAAATAATGTTATCAGAATCTCCCACATTATGCCTTTATCATTATAAGGATTTTGTTTTCCTTCTGTTTGTGGAGGTTTATTAGACCTCTGAATGCCAAAGTGTTATATGTTATTCAAGCTTCTGATCCAAAATGTTAAACCATCATTTTTAGGAAGATCTACTATTTTGGACACTTTGAGGTCCCGGTGATACGGCAGTGAAAAAGATTAAGTCCATGCTTTCATGTGGCTTCTTCAAGTGAGTGCATCGATGGTAAACACAAAGTGCATAATGATATAATTCCAGAGAGAGAGACATGCTATTAAGAAATAAGAATCTGAGCATTGAGAAAGATATGGGTCACAACTTTAGAATGGGGGTCAGAGCAGCCTCTCTCAGGGGACATTGATGCAGAATAATTAAGCTAGCTCCTTGCTGGACAACTTTATGTCTATTTCCTCCATTGCATTTTCACTGGAGGTGCTAAATAGTCTACATACTGCATTAAACATAATCTTCCTATAATATAATCACAGTTCTTTATATCAAAGGGGAATTCTGGTCATCGCATTGCTAACCAACCACAGATTGATGGCACTTGTGGTGTATCTATCCACAATCACTACATTCCGGGCACTATTCTAAGTGCAGGCAGACACAGAAAATACACAACAAAAAATCCCCAGTGTCATGTAACTGCCCTAGCGTGAGGTTCACATTACACTATTGGACATGAAAACAGAAAACCGAGGTTTGATCCCCAGCTCTAACTCTTACTCCTCTCTTACCCTTAGCAAATCACTTTGTGGGTCTCAGTTTTCAAGTCTATAACATAGGGAAATTGGACTAGACAATCTCTGAACGCCCTTCTGACTCTAGCATTCTATTGTTTTAGGGTTGGCAGCAAGCTGATTTATTGCTATGGAGACATGCTAAATAGGATTCCAACTCAGCCAGCCACTGTTATCCCTGGAGTCAAGTAGAAAACAATAGCAGGGACCTTAAACTCTGGGGTGTGTAGTTTGGTGGGTGGTTTCGCTGTGGGAAAGATGACATTACCTATTTTAAAGCAGAGAGTTTGGCTGGCAATTGGAAATACGGGGAGCAGATCTAGCTTCAGGGGGTACTGAGATGCCAAACACTAGACAGGGAATTCAGTGGCTTTAAGAAAAGTTTGGCCTGGCTGGGCGTGGCTCAGCGGTTGAGCATCGACCTAGGATCCAGGTGATCGGGGTTCGATTCCCGGTCAGGGCACATGCCTGGGTTGCGGGCTAGATCAATGACTCTCTCATCATTGATGTTTCTGTCTCTCTCTCCCTCTCCTTTCCTCTCTCTGAAATCAATAAAGATATATTTAAAAAAAAAAAAAAGTTTGAGTGTATATGTGTGAAACAGTTAGAGTGCCTGGCACAGAGAATACCTCAACTGGCTTACTTCTGGAAGAACTAGATTACACTTGGAAAGCCGAGGCAGAGTAACTAGGTAGCCATTGCGAAGCTTGGGTAGCAAAGCAGCTATTTGGTAAGGATGCTGGTGCCCCATATTCCTTGCACCCTGATGCTAGTCCCTACCCACCAAAGGTGAACATGCAGATTTCTGGTTTGAGCAACTGAGTTGATGGTGATGCATTTCAATGAAATAAAGAATATAAGTCTCTGTGCAGGATTTGAATGAAAATACAGGCATGTGACACTTGAAGGGGATGTATTCTGAGGTGCATTATTAGGTGATTTTATTGTTGTGCAGACACCATAGAGTGCACTTACACAGTTCTAAATGGATAGCCTCTAGCTCCTAGCCTACAAGCCTATACAGCAAGTTACTATTCAAAACAACTTAGATGAAATCAAGTGCAAGAGAAAATTATGCAATCAAGAGACACAGAGAACACGAGATGTTGAGGCTGCTGCTGTCCTAACATGGCATACCATTTTACAGTAAACTTCTTTTTATAAGTAGAAAAAGTACAGTCTAAAATAACAACAAAAGTATATAATAGTTAATACATTAACCAGTAACATAGTCATTTATTATTATTATCAAGTATTATGCACTGTATGTAATTGTATGTTCTGTACTTTTATACAACTGGCAGCACAGTAGGATTGTTTCCACCAGCATCACCACAAACACATGATCAATGTGTCATTCTATCACGTTACAATGGCTACGTCACTAGGTGATAGAAAATTTCAGCTCCATTATAATCTTCTGGGTCCACCATCATATATGCAGTTCTTCATTAAGGGAAACGTCATTATGCAATTCAGGACTATAGTACATTTGGATCTAGATGATGATAATTTGGAGACACACAGGTAAAGATGGTGAATATTTCCAGTAGGTGGTTGTATATACAGATCTATAACTTAGGCAGGAAACCAGAGCTGAAACAGCAGATGTGCCAGCCACCAGCTGGCACTGATGAGTCAGTGTTTCTAAAGTGTGTTCTCCAGACCATCTGTGTTACAGTAAACTAAGGTGGGTGTGAAGAGCAAGCTCCAGAACCCACCTACTGGATCAGAATCTCTTGCAGTAGAATTTAATAATATGTGCTTGAATAAGCTCCTAGTGGTTCTTAGGCACATTTAAATTGGAGAAATACAGGTAGAGGGAATTGTTGATGCTATGGCTCTATGGAAAAAGTTACCTAAGGAGAATGTAGGAGAAAAGACAGCCAGGGAAGCTTTTGATCTGTCCCTTTAGCACCTAGAATTGAATGAGTAGGGCTCAACCTTGACTTCACATCTTGGTAATCTGATCTTTGGGACTCATCCCAGACCGTTGAAATCCATATCTCTTTGAGGAAATGAGGTAAACCCTTTCCCTCCAGAGTCCCAAATAGTCGCCCTATACCAAAGCTTGCAAACTGGTGGCAATTTGGCCAGTGGATTATTTTCTTTGACTCTCACACTACTTTAAAACTTTAACTTAGTTGCAAATATTTAAAAACCAATCGATCTCACATTGAAAAATAAAGCAAACCCTGAATTTCTAGCTTATCATGAAAATGTGAAAAACTGGACTTGTTGGGCCTACGTTCTTAGATGGCAAAAGAGCTGCCCAACAGTGCCTTCTGTGGTTATTTAAATTCATCGGCTGGTCCTCTGGCCTCTGAAAGCATTTGAACAATATCCAGGGGCTTTATCAACTCAGCTTCCCCAGCCTCTACCCTATATCCCAGTTCCCACACCGGCCTCCTGTCATAGATCCCAAAGTTCCCCTGACCATGGCCCATGGTTTGGAGAAACCACGTGAAACAGGCCCAACCTTATCTGCTGATTTTATCCTGATTCTGGAGCCCATTTCTTGGAGCTGTAGTTGTCCAAGTGTCAGGTCACATGGAGAGAACTGGTGCAGCTGGAAGCAGTGCTCACCTCAGGCCGAGGTGAAATCTGACACATACTGATATTCCTGCTTTCTACCCACAGGGCTAGGCTTCCAGCTAACCACAAATCAGCGACACACCTGGAGTCCCCAGAATGAACCCTGGCTGGCCACTCACCTCATTAAAATCAATCTTCTTTGGGAGGGAGCATCCCCGGCTTGTGTGACCAGACAGTTTCCCTAGGTCTGCGGAGGGCTGGATTTGGTGAGCCGAATTTGAGAAGCGTGGCCCTCCCTGTAACAATGAATGTCCTCATTTCTTTTTTCTGCTTTCTTTACTTCCACAAACATTAGCTAATAGATTAATCCTTATTTTGGAAAATATCACTGCTAGACACTTGCATGTAATTTTTAGTGTTTTAGTGCTGTGAGACGTATACATTAATGTAAGTAATTTGTCAGTTAAAACTACTAAGCTGGCAGAAAATGTTTCTTATCTGCAGTAACAGGAAAAAATTTGCAAATTGGCATTTTAACTGATATGCAAAGTGCACAATTAATTCACTATCAGCACACAAAAATAACACATAATTTTGTTTGAAGTATGCAGCCTTACTCAAAAGAATGTGGTTACCCTTTTACCTTGAATAAATGTGTAGTGTAATGAAAAGAAGGTAGATTTTTTTGGAGTTAGGCAGGCCTGGATTCAAATCCTACTTCGCTACATACTCTATCTAAAACAGATATCCCTGTCTAAAATATTTGGTTAATAATATATAAGTTTATAAAAATACATTGAGACCCATCATCTTTTACTTCTTTGTAGTTGTCCCAATGAAAGAGACAAATAAAATGTTAGAACTGCACCCCTACCTACAGCTAGTTCACCCTCATGGCTGACACTCTAGAAATGTGCAGAATAAGGTAAAATGCTATAAAAATATATCTTTCTTGAGGGTCAAGTCCCCTGCCCTTCTCCACTAAAGAAACACAATAATAATTCAGTAGCCTTGCAAATAATCACATTTGAAGTTTAACAAAAGGAAAATTAAAATGGAAATTAGGAAGGATGGGTTTTAGTCGGCTCTGCCACTGCCAATCTGTTATCACCTTGGAAAATTTCATTAATCTCTGTAGCTTCAGAGCCTTAATGCATTTTTGTAAACTTAGGAGGTCCAGGCATTTTGGGACTTCTCCATGGGCACCCAAGTTTCACTCCATGTACTTATGTGTATTTTTACTGATACACAGGAGTTCTTCATGTGAACAATAAGGGTATTGGACACATCAACAATTGTCTATTTAATCTCTAAAATTCTATAGTTCTAAATATGAAATGATAATGCAAATTTTATTCATTTTGTGCCTTTATACTTCTCATAGAAAGATTGACAAGTTTAGTGAAAATTTAACTCAATTATTTATGTTTGAGAGTAATTCCTCTTATATTTTCAAGTGAGCAGTGATCTTCCTCCTGCTGTTTTCTGATTATGGAGACAACATGCATAGAATTGTGTATCTGCATAACAAAGAAAGCTTGCTGCTTATTTCCTATAGCAATGCATTGATTCTGTTTGGAAATGCACACCTTTAATTACATGCTCATAAGAAATAGAGAGCTAGAATATCTGAAAAAGATATGTAGTGGCTGATCTCTTTGAAAGGTTAAGGTCAGTGGTGCATGGGCAGGCTAAATAGCCATCTCAGACAGTGAATAAAGAAAAATTGAATTTATTTAAGGAAAGGGGTAGGGGATGGAGATATCCAACGGGAAGGGCTACACAGCACTGAGTCAAAGGGTATTGAGTCCATGATGGCAGCAAAAATATATTTGGGACAGTGATGCAAGGAGGAGCATAGAAGCAACAGCAACAGGAGAGCCCTAGCTGGTTTGGCTCAGTGATTAGAGTGTTGGCCCGCAGACTGAGGGGTCCTGGGTTTGATTCCGGCCTGTACCTCAGTTGCAGGCTCTATGCCTGTGGCCTGGGGAGGCAGGGGCACTTGTGGCAACCAGTCGATGTGTCACTCTCAAATCGATGTTTCTCTCTCTTTCT
Organism: Miniopterus natalensis; assembly: GCF_054644295.1. Taxonomy (NCBI): domain Eukaryota; kingdom Metazoa; phylum Chordata; class Mammalia; order Chiroptera; family Miniopteridae; genus Miniopterus; species Miniopterus natalensis. The sequence goes on from NC_142082.1 coordinate 146,864,818, forward strand.
CTCTCTTCCTTCCACTCTCTCTGAGAAGCAATGGAAAAAATATCCTCAGGTGGGGATTTAAAAAAAAAGAAGTGACAGGAGAGCCTCACTGAGAAGTCAGGGAGAGAAGGGGGCCCTGGAGACACTGTCAGGTAAGCCTGGGGCGAGCTGCTACTGCCCATTGCTCCCCTGGTTGCAAGTTTTGTGGGGTCCCCTCGGAGGGAAGAAGAGGGGTGGAGATGGCACTGGTGTGCTTCCCCAGTGGGGAGCGCGCACTAGGTCCTTTGTCCTGAGCATATTTATTTCTTTCTTGCAGGTGGAAATCTTAGGGGAGATCTCAGGGAAGTGTCTCAATAGAACATTCATTAGCTTTCCAGGTGTTCTCAGAATTTCAGGGTTGTTGGTCTCCACTGATTATTCGGAGCCAGGGCAGGGGGTCATTAGTCAATGTAGCTGGTCCTGAGGCAGCCATGGTGCCACTTGTCTGGTTTCGCTCCTTTTCTGGGCCTGGAGCTGAAATACAGCTGAGGCCTAGATGTTATCTCTAGGGAGGAAATGCTCAGGGGGGTCTAAACCGCATGTCCAAGCCTTATGCTAGGGGAGGATAGGTTACCCTGGGGACAGGTTCTTTTTTTCCCAAGTTTTGCCCAGTGCTAGGCTTCTGGGGCTTCCTGCCCTCGTGACTCTCTGTACCCAAGATTTCTGTACCTGGCCCATCTAACACTTTCTTTTCCTCTAATTTTATTTTACCACATTTATTCAAATCCTGTATCTGGGAAATATAAAATACAATAAAATTCTTTGTAGGATTCAGCATCAGCCTACAGAGTAATGATACATAATTCAGAGTAACCACCCAGTCATGACTATGATAACAGAGAAAATCAATGCTGTTGGGTCAGGCATCCCTTCTGAGATATCATAAGAAGAAATGCTATATGCCTCTGAGAAACATGATAGGGAAGTTCATCTTGCAGTGAAGTCTGCCACCAATCAAGCTTCAGAATTGAAAATCAGAAGAACCTGCAATAAACAGAAAGACTCAGAGACAGGTAGATGCCCCTATTTTTCACTTTAGCAAAGCTCTGCAGCATAAAAAGCAGTGAAAGCTTGGCATAGACTGTGTCTATACCACTCCACAGAGAGTGAATTATTAGGTCAACAACCAAACAGCTGGTTCAACAAGCCCTTCTCCCTGCCCCATAGTTAGTGACTTAATCAGCAGCTGTGACCTAATGTTGCCTTTTCCCCTATAATTCAGTCTTCAGCTCATGTTAACCTGGTATTGTCAATTTATGCAGCCCATCATGAAAAATTATGGAAACCCCACGGGTTTTGCTAGAGTGGTGTGATGCTGAGAGGTATTTCAAGTTGAAAGAACATATGGCAAGGGAGGAAAAGGAAAGTTGTGGAAAGAAATAAAAAGTAGAGAGGTATTATGGAGATATGTGATTCTTTCAAAATATTATGGATTCATATATCTCTCTAATCTCTATTTCTCACTTTCATTAAAAATTATCAAAATATATATAGAGTAAGGGTGATATTAAAATGTTAGGATTAAGAGAACAGAGATAAAATTAAAAAGAGAAGAAAGCTAAGGTGGGGTGGGGGTGTGGTAAGTATAGATTGCTTATAAATTAGAAAACAAATATTTGTTTAAAAGTTATTTTCCAGGAAATGGATTGAGAAAAAAAAAGTCAGTACTTACTTTTATTGCTTTCTATCCACCACAAGAAATTTGATTCACTCAAACACTTAGAAGTGATCAGATGTAAATGCGTAGAAGTGAAAATTCATCTGGAAGTTTTAAAGTGCAGGAAGGAAAAAAAATCAGTGTCCTTTTTTTCAGTAACACTATAAAGGTGCACTTAAGATTCTATAAACTCCTCAGAGGGGTAACCTTGGAAAATAAAACCTTCTTTCCCTTATTTTTCAAGTTGCTAAGCAAGTGCTAGCATATACCTGTTCTACAACTAACTACACATTTTCAAGTAAGGTAGGCCAAAAGTGAACATAAATTCCCCTTACTTCTGTATGTTTTTCAAAATAGCATCATCACTCATGAGATAAACTGTAAAGTGTCTCTAAATATAGTTCATGAAGCTTACCTCTCTGAAGAATAAAGCTCTGACGCTTGCATTAATGTAGCTGATATAAGTAGGTTTTATGCTTGTGGGGCATGAAAAAATAATTCACAGTCTAAGCCCGAGCTTAGACAAGATTGTGTTTTTATTTATTCTGCATTGATGCTAAGTAGAATCAATCAATATAATAAGAGTGTCCTTTCAAAAATATTCTAGGACAACTGTGTTCATACATAACATAATTTATAGTCTGAAGAATAAAAGGTGATTTTTAACTCAAAAGAATGATGTAGTTCCTTGTCAGCGCGCTCTAAAATATTTAAATCGTTTCCAGTGCCTTCAGGAGCAGTGGAAGAGTCTCTTTGTGGCTAAATTTATAAAAATCTTAAGCTCATTCCAGTCATTTAAGGACATAAATCCAAATTATGCTCCTGTCAAGTCAGGATTCCAAATGGAAATAAACAAATGTACATAATTTTTCAATCCTCCAACAAAAAGAGTATGTTCTAACTCATCCTCATTTTTCTCCCAAGAGGAATTTTTATTCACTCATTATGTCTTAAAAACATACTTACTGCCAGAAATATATTTCCCTCATCAGCTTATCCTTTCAGGTAAGGCCAATGCATCTGACACAGACCCATAAGGATGACTTTTCTGAGAGTAGATTAATAGGCACATTTTCTACTCAAATTGTTTTTCCTAACAATTTAAAACTATATGAATTTTTATTCAATCCCATCATTTATTCTTATTTTAAAAAGAGCATATTAGAACTGGTATATATATTCATTTAAAAGTTGACTTTTTGAAGACCCTTTATTGGCTCACAGGCTGCAGAATCCAGTGTGCTCCTGGACAGCCGAAAGGACTGGAGCAGCTAATACATTTCTGTGTTCTTTCACAGCTCCTGGTTTCCAAAGCACTTCAGTGGGTTCTAAACTCTTTGTGGGCTTCAGGTTGTGTGAAATTTTAATTATACCATTTTGCATAAAATTAATATACATCAGACATCAGAGAAAATAATGCTAGCATCACATCATAGTTTGGGCCTCAGGTAGTTTATTTTCAATGACTTCAACATATACCACTTTAATGAACCTTTAGTTTATGACAGAAAAGTCATTTTTAAAAGGTAATAATCATAATGCAGTTAATTTCAGAAGCCTACGAAATTTGGAGGATTCTGTTGCATCAAATGATGCAAGTGAAACCCTGGCATAGGATGGCTCAGTCCTTCCTTTCTTTGCAACTAGTTTCTAAATCCAGAGTTTGTTCTCCCAACTACTCTTTTATCTCAACTATCTCTTCAAATTTAGACTGCCATGGGTAGTGGGCAGGAGGTGAATGTAAGCACTAAGAGCTCTGGCCCTGGCGGGTGTGGCTCAGTGGTTAGAGAGTGGGCCTGTGCCTGGAAGGGTCCCTGGCTGGATTCCTGGCCAAGTGCACCTGCCTGGGTTGAAGGTCAATCTCGATCCAGAGCGGGAGGCAACCAATCATGTGTGTGTGTGCCTCTCTCCCCGCCTCCCTTCCACTCTCTCTAAAAATCAATGGAAAAATATCCTCCAGTGAGGATTAACAACAGAAAGGGGGGGGAAAGACGAAAAAAAGAGCGAGCTGTGGAGTGGAAAGGAGCCAAGTGACATCAGTGTAACGGAGCAGACCACACCCACTACAGTCCCCACCAGCATTTTGTCTCCCTCCCCCAGCCCCCCAAAACTGACAGCCCCAGATAACTGCTCAAAGGCCATCTGAAGTGGCGGCCTCAGATTCTGAGTTTAGAATTCTTTATAAACTGCGCACAAAATAAGTATTTAAAAAAAATTCTCACAACCACAAATACATCCTACAGTGGTGGAGGGCCTCTCAATGCACAAGAACACGCAAACGAGGCCGATGTTTCCGTTAGGCATTCCGAAATCGGACACACTGAAATTTGAAGCCATAAACATTTGAAAAGTACAACACAAATTTAGGTGGCAAACAAAACAGACGGAGAGCTTCATTCTCGCTCTCTGTCACTGCCCTCCTCCCTTGCTCATGGCCAGCTCGCTGGTCTCCGGATTCATCACCGTCCTCTTTGTTCCAATGCTGCTGCTGGGGCTGACGGTGTTGTTTTGTACGCGTGCAAGTGTGGGAAACGACGGCTGCACGGCCAGCAGTTCTTGTGCCTGGCGTATGCGAGCAGACAGTCCTCTGCATTACGGCTGTGGCAGCAATTTTCACAGCCCGTTACTGTTTATGGCTTTGGGCTCTTCACCTTGTTTGCTACCTGATAGCTTGACTCCAAACGAGTGACCTACTTTTCACTCCATGATCTGCTGTCGCCGTTTCCTAGCATTTTATAGCCAGACCGCCTCATCTGAAAACGTACCCCTGTGTATCCTTGTAACACCTCTCCTGTGTCTTCAGCAATTCGCTCTGCTTAGATTCCTCGGACAGCTGATACTTGGGTGTTCTATTGTCAGAACTGTGGCAACTGATGCGGGTAAGAGGCAGGGAAAGATTTCCCCGGCTCCCTAAATGTCTCTCACAGCCTGTCATGAGACTTAATATTCATATTAATTAAGGCACTGGCGATCTGCATCCAAAATTAAAGCGTTAAAGGTCCCTATCAATGATACATGGAAAGGGTCACCAATAATATCACAACAGTCACTGACTAACATCCACTGTGAGCTAGCCACAGTTACATAATTGTCCTCAAAATCCAAAAACTCCTGCAAGGAGGTATTATTGCCCCCATTTCCAGATGAGGAAACTGAGACTTCCAGAAGGGCTAAGTAAATTTTTCCAGGATGATATCTGGCAAGTGACAGGGCAAGATTCAAACCCAGGACTGTCTGACCCCAAAGCGTAAGGTTACCACACTGTACGTTGATAATGCAGCCAAGTGGGCTTGGTCAGTCATTCACACCTAGCACAGGAGCTGGGGCGCCTGATAAATGTTTGATGAATCCGTGAATGAGCACCTTGCTGTGAATTACTTTACCAGATTGGCTTCCAGTTACCTGACAAGTATTCTGAACAAGTGAGACCCTGAACAAGTTAGCTGTGGTAGGAGAAAGGAAAGGGACAGCCCAGGCCTGAGAGCCCTGCACCAGCAGGCCCGGGTGAGTCCCCTCCCAGAGAAGGCAGGGGAAAATCTCGAATTTGCTATAATGTCAAAAGGATGGCAGTGAGGAGAAGAGAACCAACCAGGGAAAGATAAGGCGGTGTGAAAAGCAATTCTGAGCTCATACTGTGGCTCAAAGGTGACTCTGTTGCTATCACCCCTTTTTCTTCCCTTTCACCTTCTCTCATTCAACATCACACAGCTAGACAGTCATGGAAGTGAAATCAGAACCCAGAGCTTTTCCCATTGGGAAATACAGCCTCCCGTATGCACAGACTTTAAGTTCTTAAAAGTGCAATTTACCTCACTTTGAGCTGTACTTTTCTCAAGAACATTACCCATTATCTCAAATGTATTTCTATTCCAGACCTGAGCTGTAGAACAGAAAGATCTGTATCCTTTTGAAAACTTATCCCAGCTCCTTTATAAACATCTAAGATGTGCTGTAATAATAACAATATACCTGAGAATGCACTGGGGACCTCTCCCCTCTGTTCTGCTTCACTGTTAATGAGCTAGAAGAGTTACATGGAAAATACCAGGACACTGGCAATGGTTGTGTGAGGGAGAAAGGGAAGGAAGGAAGGAAGGAATAGAGAAAGGGAGGGAGGAAAAACAATCTTTAAAAACGAACAGAATCAAAGTGAAAGTGGATTGGGGCTTGCTGTGTCTGGAGCCAGGGAAAGCAGACTGTGGTTTAACTGGGCCTGTGCTATTTTTCTGTGAAAGAACGGTTCAGGAAGAAGCAACAGCCAGTGAGGAAGGGCCTGGAAACAAGCTTCCTTGGAAGGAAGTATGATGAACCCTGACAAGAAAGATGGATTGACGAGACCTTTATGACTGGCCGCAGCAAAGGGCTAGAATAGGAAGAGTTAGGCTGTGATGTTATTTCACAGAAAGAGGGGTAAAGAGTTCAGGATGTGAGAGATGAGAAGGAAAACCAGTTCAGAAAGCCTGAATGAAACACAGCACCCAACGTCACTGGGAAGGCTGGACAGAGCATTACTACGAGGGCAAATGAGATGCAGCCACTGAGGAAGGGAGTCGGGGGACTCCAAGAACAGCTCCACACTGGAGCCCAATGGAATTTGACCTGGGAACCAGAGTAGCAGACAGAAAGCTCCAGCTCATCCTAGAAGCAACTGGTTTACTAAGATGGATCACGGCTGCCAAGTGTAAAGGCTAGTGAGTGATAAATCAGGAGACTGAAAGCAGAAGTTCGTGGAAGAGTCTGGTTAACTTGTGAAGCCTTTGCCACCCTAATAAGTGAAAATCACAAAAGTAAGAGTTTGCCATTTCTCTCATTGGCATATATCCTTCACTTTCCTCTTACTGTAGTTAGTCCAAGGTGCACATTACTCGTATTAAAATGCACCACACTGCAGTGAGGAAAGACAAAGGAAAGGTGGGACAAGCTCCCATGCTCCTGAGCATTCTGTGGTCCCATCCTACTCAGTTCTCCAACAAGCTGGATGCTCCACTGACAGCAGGTCAAACACAACTGACATGAAACATCAGAGAAAAATTGTTCACAAGAGTTTCTCTTTCAGGAGCTGTCTCTGAGAACTCATTTAAGAGCGAACAGATAAAACAGCGCTCAGTCCGAGGCTGTAGGTCACAAAGGATAGGGTTGCAACCAGAACTGTAAGATTACATCATACATCCAGAGAGGGACTGTTAATGTGTGTTCATACTGCTATTCGGCAGGGCTAGTCAGGAAGTAGACTCCTAAATATTTTTAAGATGGTGAAGACTTTTGGAATTCCTATATAACATTGGGCTGAGTCAAATATTCAGAAAAATGTTGAAATTTTTAACATGTCTTAAAATGTTTCAATTACTCTAGAAGTGAATTCCATTAAACTTTAAAATTCTTTTAAAGAATAAAGAAATGTATATTTTGAAAGATCTACAATATTTCTAAATCAGATAAAGAATGCACATTTATCTGCTTTTGTACAAAGGAATATTTTTAGGTGCAGGTTGATTTGTTTCTCTTATTTAGCAACGTTATAAAAAAAAATTTTGCCTCTGTCTATCTTGTTACATGCAGGGAATACAGAACGTCAACTAGCTGTTATTTCGCCTATAAAACAATATGTGTCCCTTGCTGTCTAAATTCTCACTAATTGCTATCCAAAACCCCCAAACCACATGGATTTGGATCACACAGCCCTCATTTTACAAACCTGCTGTCCAAGTTCTTTCTCTATGAACTTAAAGGACTGCATAATGAGGAGTATTTATACATAACAGTTTTGGTGACGCAAAATGTCTCCCTTACGAAATACACTTGGCTGGTAGTAGCAGAGACTGGAAATAACAGTGACTTAAATACGATAGAAATGATTTTGCTCAAATGCGAAGGCAGTCTAGAGGCGGGCGTGCCAGGTCTGATATGGGAGAGACACAGTCGACATGGATCCAGGTTCCTTTCTGTCTTTCTTTTCTACCTGCCTAACTGTGGCTTTGATCCTCAGGGTTGCCTCAGGTCCATGACAACAGCTGAAACTCCAGTCATCACATCTTCATTCCAGGATAGGAGGAAGTGGAAAATAAAAGAGGGTCCTTGCCAGCTATCTAGCCTTGTTTTAAAGAGCCTTTCAAGAGACTTACCGAACAACTTCTCCATCTCATTGGCTATAACTTAATCACATGGCCACACCTAGCTGCAAGAGAGGCAGAAATGCAAACTTTTATCTGTGCAACTTGCACAGATAAAATCTGAGTCTTCTTGTTAAGAAATAAGGATACTGTGTAGTACCTGTCAGTCTCACCAAATGCTCTTATTAAAGCAGTAAAAATACATTATAATCCAATATAATTATTTTAATGACTGTGAACAATCCCTTTCATGGGATTTATTCCCATCATTAACATATAAAATGTAAGAGTTAATTGCCTTATTGACACATCCCTAAATAGAGGTCACTGACTAATCGAGCCTTCCCCTAAAAACTTCCCACACAGAATCCTCATTTCCTTTACTCATCTGCTGGCTGGACAGAGAGGGCTCTGAGAGCTTAAAGGAGGGTGGAGACACAGTAGGGGGGAAGCCTGGATCTATGAAGGACCACACGGAGCAGAGTTTCCTGGCCAACCGGCACTGGATGGTGATATAAGCAAAAAGAAAAAGTGCACTTGTTAAGCCTCTGAGATTTGTTTGGGCGTCATTTGTTTCGGCAGTTAGCCTGTCCTAACCCTTATTTTACCCAGCTTCCTTCATTGTCCTAACTAGACAGTTGGTGCAAATTACAGAGTAATAATCCACCATTACTGAAGGTGGAAGACTTCCTAACATTTCCTTACTCACAAAAGATGGTAACTATCAAAACTTTCTCTTCAAATTTTCTTCAGATTATCATTAAAAATTTTGCTCAGGATCTACATTCAGCCATTTCCAGCATCAAGCCTGATTTTTTTTAAAAGTTATATTCATGGAGGCAAATTTCTTATTATGAATTTGAGATTTATTTGAAAGTTTTGTTCAAACTCACTATTTGATGTATTTTCAAAATACCTGTGTAAATTTATTTTTCTTCTCGTGATTATATAATATACAGAAATATAATAAATATTTTCATCAAACCACACACACACACATCCACACACAAAAGCATAATAGATACATCGAAGCTTTGGTATAAAGTCTTTGTTATGCAGTTGTATAAATAGCAGTAAAAGATTAATCCAATTTGAAGCCCAAGCATGAGACTAGTTTTCAAGCATCTCCAAAGGGTGGTTTAGGATAGGGGTGAAGAGGCTTTAACTCTCCCATAGCCTCCCTCATCTCCAGCCCCACCCCCAATTAGTTGATATCAATGATTTTCTCAAATTTACTATACATAGACACACACACACACACACACACACACACACACACACACACACAATCTCCTGCTCTGTAAGCTCAGCTTCACAGTCCCCCTTGCTCTGTTTTCCAACCAGATTGCAGATTCTAGCCCTAAATTTCTATAATATGGAAACAAATCTCAGAGGCTTATTTATGGGAGAGTCTGTTGTGACTACCAAAATACCTAAAGGACATAGAAGATTATCCCCACGGTGGACCAGTATTAGAGGCTTTTCAATGCATGCTAATTAAATGTTAGAGAAGCTTTTTAAGTGTTAATTAGCATCACTAGAAAAGACATAGAAACAAGCAGAAAGCATTATATTTTCAAAGTGGTTCTAAATTTTCCCATTCACCATAAAATCCATCCCACCCACAAGAAGACATTAAGAGATACTGAGGAGATTCAACATGCTGTTGCTAAGGCACTTCTCCAAACCAGCATGAAAATCCCACTATAAATAATACATTAAAAAGCAGGTTGCTTTGTGCTTTCCTGCATTTTGATTCCAATATGCATCCTTACATTATCAACAACTCTTCTGAACAAAAATGTCCCGTTTCTTTCATTTGCAAGTGAATATCACCTATTAAGATTACTTCAGCCCAGATTTCACTCAGGGGAGAATAATAAAGAGATATTATTTGCTTGAACTAATCTTTAATCCAAACTCATTGTTCTGTTTCCTTGGTGACTCATTCAAGCACCGCTGAGCAATTTTGTGAGGTGTTTATTACAGACTGTTTGGGGATTATAATTACTTGCCTATAAAAAGTGATTTCATGTTTGATCTTCATTTTTTATGAGCAAGAGTTATTTTTCTTATTTGACACTAGGAAATGTTGAAGAAAACAGAAGTTAACAGCGATATTTTGACAAACCAACTTTGGATCATTGCTTTTGATGCTTTGGAAATTCAGCCTAACTTTATATGTTCTTTTTTTTAATGACATATTATGTTGAAACATACAGTACGTTTCAAGCACACTGTATTATGTTGGACTTAATTCTTACCTGCAGATACGAAGCCTAATATACATTGGGCAACTAATCTGTGTCAAAAGCTTTAGAAATTCGTATCACTAGATTTCCATGGCAACCATGAGACATCGGTATTGGCATAAGAGAAAATTGAGGCTCAGAGAGGTTAAAAAGTCTTGTTCATGGTCATATAGCTTCTACATGGCCTTTTCTTCTACAACAGGGTTTCTTTTGCAGAAAAGCCTATAGCAAATAGTGCAGCTCTTTATAAATAATTGCCTCAGCAAATAAAGGGAGGATGATTCACTTCCATCAAAAGCTATGAATTCAGAGGCAAGAGGAATGAATGATTCCCTATAGTTTTATGTGTACATGCATTAATGTTGTACACACTATACTCTCTTCCATGCATAAAAACTTTGTGGAGGATGTGAGTTTTTAAATGTCATTATTTGACAATTGATCAGACAGAAGATCTAGGTCAGAAGTCCTTAAACTACCAGTTCATAGGAAAAATCAGACCTGTAGACATGGGTCTTTTTCGTCTGTTTTTTTCACTCACTGTTTTTAAATAAATTTAAATAGGAATTTTACATAAAATCTCAATTTATGAGTTCACTTGAAACTCAGAGTATTGTTTACCCTGGGCCTGAATTTCCATGGAGTATCAGTCAGTTGGAGTTGAATAGAAGCTCCCTTTAGATTGAGCCTGTGCATCATCTGGGTGGCACAGCCTCCATCTGTCAGATTCATTCATTCATTCATGTTATTTAACTACCCTCTGTATGCATTTGAGCTTGTGACTTCTAACTTAGGTTCTAAGCACCAGCTGCATCAAATTGTAAAAAGTGGGAATTCTGAACCTGTTTTCCAAACCTAAGATCCATCTCCCTTCCTTTGGTAACCGCCTTTCATTCACAGGGCTGGGTAAATCAGCCAGCTTGGCCAAGGATGATTTGACAGCTGAGACGAGCAGAGTCAATCATACAGTCTCCTAGGAATTTGAAACTTGTACTTAGAAACAACTGTTTAATATCTGCATGTAGCCAGAACTGTGACTGTCATTTTGAGGAGTGGAGGGTGGCCATATTCGGCAGAGAGATCCCATTTGGAGAGAGAGAGAAAGAGGGAGAAGTGGAGATGAAGCCAGGCCCTTGGGATCCATGAGATTCTCCTGTATCTTTAGAATATATCCTGTTAGTTGCATACATTGTCTTAAGGTGGTTTCTGACTCTTACAAACATATGTCCTATCCTTGAAACTTGCTGAATTACCCTCTCTATGCCTCAATTTCCAAATCTCTGGAAGTTCAAAAATAAAACCTGATAATATTTCATTCAACCTGTCAGATAGGGTTATGTTGCTGCTCAAATAAGTCTGTATATATTCTTTGAAACCTATAAACCATTATACAAATCTAAAGTACTATTATGATAGTTCTAACAAATGTTTAATGACTGGAGACATAATAGATAAGTAAAAGAGGGAAAATATTTGTGGCTAGAGCAGAGGATTCATACATATAAATAATCGGAAATAAGAACACATACACTGATAAAGTCAATAGTAAGGTGTGACTGTTAAATCAGTTAATTTTTTAAAGAAACGGGTAAGGGGTAGAGTATGCAGTTTTTATAACTGTCTGAGCAGTCGCTGCTACAAAAAATAATTACCATAAGAATAAAGTTTTTTATTTAAAAAAAAAAATCTTACGATGCAGATTTTTCAAAATAAATTCAGTTTAATTGCATAAACTAATTGGAACTGTTTCCAAATACCTGTTTTACTGAGTGAATATATAATCTTTTTAAAAAAATTTATCTTTATTGATTTCAGAGAGAGGAAGGGAGAGGGAGAGAGAGAGATAGAAGCATCAATGATGAGAGATTTGTCATTGATTGGCTGCCTCCTGCAGGCCCCCACCAGGGATAGAGCCCACAACCAGGGCATGTGCCCTGATTGGGAATCGAACCGTGATCTCCTGGATCCTAGGTCGATGTTCAACTGCTGAGCCACGCCCAGCCAGGCTATATAATCATTTAAATCACCAAAGAATCATACAATTTGATAACTTGAAAAAGCATTCTTGGAAAACTGTTCAGTGCCCTTATTTCATAGTTCCACCAAGGATAAGTGACTTAGCAGAAAATCAGTATGACTTTTTAAAGTCCAGGAATGTTTCCAGAGCACTGTGATCACGACTATACCCCCAACTTAAGAACACAATGCAATGAATAAAAGAACAGATGAACGAGTACTAAATACATCTGAGATGCAAAAAAGAACAAGATAAAGTCCCTGATATCAAGCGCTACATAGTCTAATAGGAAGACCAGGACAAATTCACATACATCTGGACTACAGCAAGGGGTAAGGGAGGTGCTACAACAGACACACAAAATGCTGTAGGCATCTGAAGAAACAAGGCTTCATACCTAAGCGAGAGAGAGACGAAAGGCTTCATGCAAATTGATATGGCTCCAAAGAATGGGTTAAATTGAAGAGCAGAGACAGCAGAAAAAATGCTGGGGTGTAGAGGGAGGGGAGTGAGGAGCTGCCTTCCAGATCAGGAAAAAGAGCAGGAAACAGACAATGCAGTGTAGTTTTTAGGGGTGGCTGTGTCAGTATGACTGGTGCACAGGGCACAATTGGAAAAGACATTGTAGAGGGCCCTGGGTGCCAAGCTGAGGAGCTTGAATGATATTCTGCAGGCAGTGGGGAGGCACTAAGAGTTGGTATACAGGGGACTGACCAGTCAAAAGATCATTTCAGGAAATGAACTTGACAACTGAGTGAAAATAACATCAGGCATGGTAAGAAGAGGAGAGCAATGAGGCACAAAGTAGGGAACCCAAAGAAGGATCTTGCTTTCAAAAGCAAAACCAGCTGAGTTCATAAGATTTAGAAAATAACTGGATGTGAGGATTTGAAAGAGGCATAAGTGAGGGACTGGGTAGATGGAATAATTTATTTAACATTAATTGCCTACTCTGTCTAATGCTTCATTGAACTTTGCCAAGTAATTGGCAGGAGTGATTTATTGAATAGATTGAATATGGCAGAGATGGGGCTCACAGATCCAAAACTGAGCATCTTAATTATGATCTGTGCTACTTTTACGTCTCATGCCAGTGATGTGGCTAATACAAGCAAGTCCTCCCAAGTCTGGAAGCAGCTGGATGGCAGATTAAAAGGATCTACTTTTAAGTGATTATATCATATAAAGCAGGGGTGGGGAACCTCCAGCCCTTGGGCTGTATTTGGTTTGTCCCTGCCAAGGCAACTGCAGGTGGGACTGGAAATTCAATAAATTCAATTAAATGTTTTACCAAAAATAGCAGGCTAATTTTTAAGCTGATAATTCTGTATGGCCTGTGAATGATGTTATAAATATCCAAATGGCCCTTGACAGAAAAAAGGTTCCCCGTCCCTGAATAAAGAAACACTGAGGTCTGCAGTAGTGCCAATTTGGTAAAGACATATGAATTCATCTTTTACATGTGTTGACAAAGCAAGGTAAAGAAGACAGAGGAGTTAAAGGGTATTAGTCAGGATTCTCTGGGGAAACAGGATCAACAGGATCTGTATATATATTGAAAGAAATATTTATTTTAAAGAATTGGAGCACACAGTTTGGAGACATGATGAGTCCAAAATCTGATGCGGCAAACCCTTTTTTCCAAATAAGGTAACATTCACAGGTTCCAGGATTAGATTGTGGACATAGCTTTTGGAGGGAAATTCAGGGAAGAGTTGCATTTCAAGTTCAAAGGCAATCTGCTAGCAGAATTCCTTCTCACTTTGGGGAAGTCAGTTGTTGGTCTAATAATTTGATGAGGCCCATCCACATTATGGAGGACAATCTGCTTTAGTCAGAGTCTGCCAATTTAAATGTTAGTCTCATCCTAAAACACCCTCACAGTAATATCCAGGATAATGTCTGACAATAATACTCTGGGCACTATGGCCCAGCCAAGTGAAGAAGAAGATCAGTTTAGTGCAGTGTTAAAGAAAAAGGAGCATGTCCAGAAGCAGCATTGATAAAAATTATCAAAAGCCTCATACATCCATGGTGGGTTGAATGGTAATCCTCCAAAAGATCATGTCCACATCCTAATCCCTGGAACCTGTGATTGTTACCTTATTTGGAAAAAGGGTCTTTGCAGATGCAATTAAATTAAGGATATTGAAATGAAGACATCATCCTGGATTATCTAGGTGGGTCCTAAATCCAATGACAAGTGTCCTTAAGAGGAGAGGCAAGGGGAGATTTAAGACAGAAGAGGAGGAGGCAATGTGACCATAGGGGCACAGACTGGGGTGATGCGGCTGCAATCAAAGCATGACAGCCACCAGAGTCTGGAATAGGCAAGGAAAGATTCTCCCCTAGAGCATCCAGGGGATGGCAGCTGAACAGAAACCTTGATTTTGGGCTTCTGGCCTCTAGAACTGTGAGAATAAATTTCTGTTGTTTTAAGCCACCCAGTTGGTGTTAATTTGTTACAACAGCCATAGGAAACTTATAAACATCTGAGGATAAATACAATTGATTTTTCTATGAAGAAGAAAGACATTAGTCACATTCAAGGATAATAGTTTCAATAGAGTGGGGTGGAGAAAACCATATGCAAAGGCTGTAAGGCAGAGAGGTTCCCAAACTTTCTCCATTTATGGGGACTATTATATCTCAGTAATTTTTTTCACAGTGTTCCTAGGTCAAAAGAAATACAATTCCATTTATCAAGTAGTCAGTTCCAAACAACTTAATCAGTATTTATTACTAGCAACTTAGTAGCTGTTTGAAAAGGTAATAGATATAAATTCAAGGAAAATATTTGACTGCTTTTAAATAATCACAATTATATACTAATGGGATGCATACACCTATTACACACTACACAACTTTTTAAACTTGGGAATTAGATTGACACCTGCACCACTATCATTTCCTGTTCCACATTGATTTTTACCCCATAGTTGCTTTTTATCATAGCAATCACTGAAAATCCAGCTTTGTAAAAATATGATGGTATGGAAAGGAATGTAGAGCCATCTAATATTGAAACAGTAAACTATCTGAAGCTAGTATTTTGTGTGGTGTCAAAAAGACACCAAGTATCATGATGTTTCCTTTAAAAATTTGCAATATCCCCCAGGCAGTCCCATGAGTTCACTGAGGCTGGAGTACCTGGGCATACAGTTTAGGAAGCATGGATTTAAGGAGTAAGAGATGAGAAAGTACATCTGGAACATGTAGATGATATTTACAAAATATTTAGTAGAAACTTAGAGAAGGAAAACCATAAGATATTCAGAAAATTAGCAAAAATATTCTAAAGATAAAGAGAAAAGCAAAAAAATTAGAAAAGATATACTGGACTACATAAAAATTTTTAAAAACCCTCTGTGCATCAAGGAAATGATCAACGGAATAAAAAGAAAACCTATAGAATGGGAGAAAATATTTGCAAACCATGTATCTGAAAAGGGGTCAATATTTAGAATATATAAATAACCCCTACAACTCAACATCAAAAAAACAAACCACCTGATATGCAAAGGACTTGAATAGTTTCTCCAAAAAAGATATACGAATGGTCAAAAAATATATGAAAAGATGCTCAACATCACTAATCATTAGGGAACTGTAAATCAAAACTGCAATAAGAAACCACCTCACACCCATTAGGCTGGTTACTATAAATACAAACCAAAAAACAAACCAGAAAATAGTGTTGACTAGGATGTGGAGAAACTGGAACTCTTGTGCACTGTTGGAAGAAATGTAAAATGGTGTGGCCACTAAGGAATAGTGGATGGTGATTCCTCAAAAACATTAAAAAGAGAATTACCATATCATCTAGCAATTCCACCTCTGGGTATATGACCCAAAGAATTGAAAGCAGGGACTCGAACAGATTATTAGTTCACCAGTGTTCATAGCAGCATTATTCATAATAGCCAAAAGGTGAGAGGAAACCAAGTGCCCATCAGTGGATGAAAGGATAAACAAAATGGTGTATATATAATAAATGGAATATTATTTAGCCTTAGAAAGGACAGAAATTCTGACACATGCTATAACATGGATGAACCTTGAGGACTTTATGCTAGGTGAAAAAAACAAGTCACACACACACAAAAACCCAAAACTGTACAATTCCACTTAGATGAGGTACCAAAAGTAGTCAAATTCATAAAGCCAGAAAGTAGAATGTTGTTTGTTAAGGGCTGGGTAATGGGTGTAAATGGGGAGTTATTTAATGGATACAGTTTCAGTTTTGCAAGATGAAAAGAGTTGCACAAGAAGGTAAATGCGTTTCACACCACTTAAGTGCACACTTTTAAAAGGGTAAGATAATACATTTTAAGTTACATATATTTTACCACAACATTTTTTAAGCTTAGGGGAAAAATATGATTGGGATCAAATTTAAGATGTAAGAGAGATTAAAGAAGCAGGATAAAATACATGCATTGTTAGTAAAATAGGCATCATGAGCACTCTATATACCCAAAAAATCATTTCTCCCAAGTTAGTACAGAGCCAAACTTTAACCCAATCTAAAATAAACATTATACATAATAAATTTGTAAGACTTAAGTGTATTGTCGATATTAACCATAAACATTTCATAAAACAACATCCTATGAAAGCATCAAGAATCCATTTTTTACACATATACAGAATACAGTAAAATAGAGGAAATTATTTAACTATATGTAGAAATGTTGATGGACAGTAAAAAAGATCATTTTGGTCATGCTCTTTATAGTTTAGCAAATATTTTCCACTGCTCAGATTCCCTCTTTCGCTCAGAGGAACTTCTGCCATTTTAAAAACAATGCACCCAACAAGGTCCAAGCAGCTTTTTTCAGCCAAACAAGCGTCCTGACAGAAAAAAAGCGCTTTCCTAAGGATACCAGAGCGATCCCACCCACCGTAATGGAACTTTCCCCCCTTGTCAGGGCTGAGGCTACAGTGGTCCTTTTTAAGCATGAATATGAGAGAGCTATTTTTTTCTCATCAGTACTTTTGAGCAATGCCAACTCCCTTAAGCAATTTTCCCTAGTCACCAGGACATGGATCAATCAAAAAAATGTAAATGAACTGTACAATTTTCTCTGCTCAACAATGCAACCAAAACTAGCAAATCTGGGTGAACTGTTGTGTCAGGAAGAAGAATTTGGTTAGAATGACGCCCCCTCCCCAACACACACACACACACACACACAACTTATCAAATCCAAACAAGTCATAAAACTCTGAATAAATTTTCCTGATTCTGCAACCTGAGGATCTGTTGCAGAAACAGAGTTTACATAACAAGAAACAGAACCCAGCAACCATGTTTGCTGTGATCCTTGTAAAGAAAAACAATGCCTGCCTGCTAGTTAACAACTAATTAAAAATATATTGTATTTGAAGAGTGATTTAATTTGCCTGTATATTACTGGTCTGAACAAAGATAAGCAGATTGCAATTCTGTATATTTGTCAGTTCAAAGCCCTAGATATAGAAGACCCAGCTTTCTACCTAGAAAACTATGACCTAGGATGGCAGAACAGTACCAAAATAATTACTAAAATTACCCTTAAAAAGGGAAACACAGGTTCATAAAATTTAAAAATATTATCTGCTGTTACCTTGCAAATTTATCAAGTAAATACTAAATAATTCCTTGACTAAGCAATAAATGGGCCCATCTTAAGCAGGGTATTGCAGCCTGCAGCGGTGGCACTGGCGGAGCAGCGAAGCCGGCTAATATTCCCTCTCAGGGGCTGTCTCCTTTTGGAAGGAAGAGAAAGGAAAACTCGGTCTCTAAGTGAGCCCAACTGAAAAAGAGAAAGTTAATTTAAAAGGGTGTGAAAAACTGATGGGAGACCGCCTGTAAGTATATTAATTCTTAGTTTCAAAAAAGGGTTGGGCGGCGACCTTTCGCACTGACGTGCACCGCTCACGGGAGGAGCGCGGCGAGAAGGGCACCGTGCACGTCTTTAGAGCTGAAAACGTAGGCTCCCCACGACGGTCGCTCCCGTCTGGAGCATCTCGTCGCCGAGCCAGCCGACGCGGCGCGGGCAGGGCGGCTGGAAGCAGGGCCGCCCAGCGGGCTCCGCGGGGGTTCGCGCCGGCGGAGGGGGCGAAGCGCCGCCAGCGCCCAGGGCAGAGACCCCGCGCGCCCGGCCGGCCGGGGGAGGGGCCGCGGGACTGCCGCCCGGGCTCCCGGCGCGCGCGGCTGACGCCCGGGGCGGGGGCGCGCGAGGACGCCGTCCGCCTCGGGGGCGGGGCCGGGCGGCCGCTGGTCGCCGGCTGATGACGCGCAGGGCCGGCCGAGGAGCCGCCACTTCCTGGAGTCGCCGGCCGGGGCCGCTCGCTGTACTCAGCGCCGGAGCCGGGAGCCCGCGGCCGCCGCCATGTCCCACCAGACCGGCATCCAAGGTAACGGCGCCCCGCGCGTTCCGCGGGGAAGGGACTCCCGGGAGGCTCCGGGAGAGCCGGGCGGGTGGCGGGCCGGGCAGGGCCGAAGTCGGGCCGCGGGGAGTCGGTGTCGCGGGGCGAGCCGGGCCTTTGCTCCCCCCTCCCCCGCCGTGCTCTGGTCTCCCGGGCGCTCCCGGCCTGCGTCGCTCCCAGCCCGGGCCCGGCCGCCGCCACGTTGCAGACGGACCGAAATTCGCTGGAGCAAGGAAATCGGTTTCCGAGGCGGCTGGGGTGAAGGGGGCGTGCCTTCCACCGCCCCCGACATGAGCCCAACTTTCCCCATTTTTATCAGGTAGGGGAGACCCGAGAAGGTGAAGGCGACTGTGGCTCCTTCTGCTGTCCAGAGACAGGAGAATGTTTCCTTTTACGGTCCAAAGGAGATTGTTACAGGATTTTGACTATAAAAAGAAAGATGCTGGGATGTTTTTCATTTCCACTAAGAGTTCCCAAACTCTTCCACATTTTCTTCCAAAATGGGAACGTGAAGTACGTTCTAAAATCCTGAGCATGGGGTGTTTTGATCGTTTTCTTAGTTACTCCCCCAGGGAACGGGAAAGTCTGATCTGCGTGACTGCCTTTAATTACCCGTGCAGGCTGTTGAATGTGCAATTATATCTCACTTCCATTCCTCGTTTGAAATGGGCAGTCTGGAAGCGCTCACCTCTTCGCACTCAAATAATATATCCCGGGGTTACCCGAGATCGCTTAATGAGTTCTAATAGAAACACAAGCTCTTCCTGTTAAGAAACAATGAATCTTTTACCTAGATGAACATTTCATTGGGTTTTGTTCTTTAAGGGTCTTTGACAGTATCCCACACCTGCCTCTGCACACACAAACACGCAAAATAGTCTCAAATCTAAAAGCGCTGTTTTATTTGTCCTCGATAGTTTTAGCATTTAAATATGTAATTATCTCAAGTGGTTCTTGCTGTCAAGCATGCAACCCAAGAACGAAATTGAAGCTTTAATGGGAACACAAGGGTTAGATTTTTAAGTATATATTTGCTCAGCGAGCTTATAACAGCGTTTTGTGAAATAACAAGTTAGAACAATGTAACCAGAAGTATAAGCTTGAATGCGTTTTATTGACTTTTTCTTTAAACAGGATAGGATATCTGATGATTTTAGTGTTGTTTTTAATATGAGAATGTAGAAAATTAATTGGTGAAGGTGTTTTTGTTTATCATAAGTTTGAAATTGGACTAGAAGAGAATGAAAGGAGGTTTTCAACATTTTTCAAAGAAACAATAAAGGTATTTTTCAAAATTGTAATTTGTTCATTATTGGGTTTGAGTAACTTTAATATATTCACTCCCAGTGTTATTTCTTTATTTCATTTTATTTTTTAATTGATTTGAGAGAGGAAAGGAGAGGGAGAGAGAGAGAAACATCGATTTGAGAGAAAGATCGCTTGCCTCCAGTACACATCCTGCCAGACCAAGACAAACCTGCAACCTGGGTATGTGCCCTGACCGGGAATTGAACCCCAAGACCTTTCAGTGTCTGGGTGGATGTTCCAACCAACTGAGCCACATTGGCCAGGGCTCCCAGTGTTATTTCTGCTGTGGAATTATCTAGCTAAAACAAATTAGAATTAATATACTTTAAAAATATATATTTCTTAGCTGTATACAGTGTCCACTATGTTTTACCTTTAACTTTTTAATTTAAATTACTTACTGATAAGAGGATGCTACATACTTAAGATACTTTGTCTTATAATTCATTTTCCTTCACTTAAATAGCATTAGAAAATATTAATACATAAGGGTAAAAGTAGGTTTATGTTTCTTTATCTTTTTCTACAGCAAGTGAAGACGTTAAAGATATCTTTGCCAGAGCAAGAAATGGAAAATACAGACTTCTGAAAATATCTATTGAAAATGGTTAGTTAAATATCTTTATATATTGCTTGTCCTTGGAATATTGGGTGTTATATTTTTAAACTTCTAAGTTGTCGTCAGTGACTTGAACTATTGATGTGAAGGAAGTTCAAAGCTGCCTTTAGGTAACTTGGATATTGTACATTTTGGGCATGTCCCTTGGGCCTCTGCTTACCTTCTGAATTCTGAACTTGACTATTAGAGAAAGATGTTTTTTGATGTGACATCTTCCTCTTTTACTTTTTGTCTCAGTTTCTGCATGCTAATCCGTTTCTAATCTCTGGAATGGAAGTCAGTAACAGGTGATTATCTGAAAAAAATAGTTATTTGTGAATTGTTTTTCAGTAAAGTTAGTTTTGAAGTAGAGACAAAGGATTTCAGACTCTCCTGTTTTCTCCACTTGATTGCAATCTGTGCTGCAGAAATGATTCCACTTTATTTTGGGAAAAAGTTCTGAGAATGTAACAAACTTTAAATTGATTCTTTCAAATTTAGCAAGCAGGGAAAATTTGGTTGGGTGGAATAATCTTTTAACAGTTTGAACAATTTATATTATAAGTACTTCATTACAAATGAATATGTTAAAATATTCCATTGGCCTAATTTCTTAAATATCTTGAAATGTTTTGCTTTGGAAAAAGAACTTGTTCTCTCATAAACTGGAAGTAAATATAATTTGCTCTCCATTTTCTACTTATATATTTAAAATACCAGAATAGTTTGAAAATATATGATTGTCCTACATATATTACCATACTGAACAGGAATAAACATATACTGGAAAGCAGCTTATTTTAGAAATACTGAGCTAAAATTTTAAATGCCATTACTTCCTAACTAAGTAAAATGGTAAAGTTTAGTGTCTCTATCGAAGGAAAATGACAGTTTCCTAAATTTTCCGGTTTTATTTTGTTTTTGTTTTGAGATCATTTTTAAAATAAGGAAATTACAAAGAATAAATAATATAACAAATATTTCCATCTCCTCTTAATAACTGCTACTAATATGAATATAATTTTATCATATGACTATGCCACATATATATGTCCATTTTCTTATTGATAATATTTAGGCTATTTTCAGTTTCTGCTCTTATATAGTGCTGCAGTAAACACCTTTGTGTATATGTGCAAGAGGTTCTCTATGCAGAGTACATTCATACTTTTATTTGATTCTGCCAAATAGTGCCTTAAAGTGGCTATACCAATTTATGCTTCTGAACAAATTTTAAATTTGTAGCATTATGTGCCAAATAGGAGCTAACCCTGGTTTTATTTAATATTTCTTATTAAATAATTAGTTACTAAATAGTAACTAAAATTCAGTGTTCAGAAATTATCCTTTGAGTTGTAGTATACTTATTTAAATATATTTTGTTGATAAATTATAGCGTAAGCCTTTTGGGAAATAGAATATAATCACCCATTCTCCAACCATCCAGCTCAACTATTTATGATCATTTTTATTTGTTCTTTTCCTGTGTTTTTTAATAAGTAACAGTTTAACCATGCTTGTCATAAAATTTTTGATTCTGTTTGTAATGCTACTTTGTACCTTAATTACTTTTTTTGTAGCAACCATTTTCTTTCAACTTTTTTACCTGGATAATAGTAATTAGGAAATAACTAAATTTATTCTTCTGTTCTTCGTTACTCTATCATTTGGTATTTCAAACCATTGATGTATCTTTTAAAAATTATTCTTCATAGAGAAACTTGTGATTGGATCATGTAGTCAGCCTTCCGATTCCTGGGATAAGGATTATGATTCCTTTGTTTTACCCCTGTTGGAGGACAAGCAGCCATGCTATATACTGTTCAGGTTAGATTCTCAGAATGCCCAGGGATATGAGTGGATATTCATCGCATGGTCTCCAGATCATTCTCATGTAAGTAACTTTTTTGAATTTGTTTAACATTAAATGCTAGAATTTTTTTTTTCTGAAATATTTCTAGGCTAAGAGAAACTTAAGAAGCAATAGTCATTTCCCATAGAAGAGAATGATCATGGAGAAAATCCTTGGATTGGTAGTGTGGAATTAGGAGTAATGTGCTTAGATTTAGAAGGTTTGCCTTTGAAATCAGTAGAATTATTATTGATTTAAAATTTTAAAATCTGGCAATTATAAATGACTGTGAACCTCTAAAGAATAAGGCTAATTACTTTGGTTTGAGAGTAATAATTCTGAGAACTAAATTGACATTATATTAAATAGTCTTAATACCTGCCATTCAAGTGATACACACAATTTTTGTTTGTTTTTTTTAGTAAAGTTAAAATTGACTAAATAGAACAAAAGACAAAATTAATATATGGATACTGCTAGTATTTTATAGAGTAATTCTCTTGTTTTTTATAGAAAAACGATTAACTTTTAAAGTTATTTAGATATCATTCTCAAAAGTCATCCTCTCTCCTTTAATTCCATATATCCTATCTGAAAGAAATACTGGATTTGACCATATAGGATTATGAAATGATTTTTATTGGTTGACAATTACTTTTGGTAGTTTTCTGTAGGTGCTGTTAGAGTCTTTATAATAGTATATTTTGTAGTTCGTTCCATTTATGTGTCCCTCATATAATGGTATATACCATAGATATGCCATGAATATTTGATTCTTAATTTAAGTAGTAATATCTAATCTAGATTTGCTTTTAGTAAAATGTTACTATCAAGATTACTTCATTTAAGTGTTTTCTTCCTCATATTTTAAAATAGTGTTTTAAATAGGTGTTTTTTTCTTGAACTCATTTTAAACTTTTAAAATTGAGTAATTTTTAAAAATTTAGATTGTTTTCTACTTTTTGAAAAATACAACATATTATAAATTGAAATCTACCTTAATTGCCCTTGATAGTTTAGACGCTGGTGTTAATATGGTGTTTATTTGTAGACAAATACTTTAGCATATTACAGTCAGTAGATTTCAGCTTTCTAACAGTTTATTTTATTTTTAATATGCTTGAAGATTTTAATATATTCAGAAAGTGCTTTATTTTGTAATAATAGTTTTTATCTATAAGCTTCTAAGCAAACTTTCACAACTTAATAGGTTCGTCAAAAAATGTTATATGCAGCAACAAGAGCAACTCTTAAAAAGGAGTTTGGAGGTGGTCACATTAAAGATGAAGTATTTGGAACAGTAAAGGTACAAAACTTATACTTTTATAATAATACATGATTGAAGAACTCCCAGGTAATGGATAATTGATACGAATTCAGATTGATGAATCTGTAAACATAATAAGAGAGAAAATATTGTTATATTTCATATGATACATAGTTTAACTGAAGCATTATACTTAATCCTTTAAAAAATATGTTGGAATCTCCTTTGTTAGACTTCAAAAACTAAAATATACCTTAGATACTCTAGCTTAGCTCCTCATTTAGTTAAACCATTTATTTTAATGATGGTGAAATAGGCTCATAAAAATGAGAGACTACTTAATAAAGTAATTTTTAGATATTATGGACATTTATACACTCAGGTTGTGAAAGCAGTGACTATTTTATTTTAAATCAGAACATTGAGGCAGGTAAATTGGTTTGATAGTTAATTGGGATAATTAGTTGATTGATTAATATATTTTAATTAAGTTATAATGAAGCATTTACTTTGTTATAAATATTTGTATGTAAATACACACACACACACACACACACAAATTAAGGAAACTGAAATATATTTTTTGAACTGGGTTTTTGTTGTCTAGACCTTTTGTTCTGGTTCCGAAAGTAATATAATCTGTTGTATAGAATACAAGATTAGATGGGAATACTTTGCTTATTCATCGTTAATTGTAAAATGGCCTACTTTTTCAGTTCTGTCTTCAGCCTTCCAAGCCACAAAATTTTGATGAAAAGTAGACCTGTAGAATATGTTTTTCTTTGAAATAAGAACTATTATTATTATTTTCTATGAATAATTATAGAGAAAGTATGTCATTATAATAAGAATTCATAATCTGAATGTGTTGATTATTAAATAATTATAGGGTAGGCTTCCCCAGAAGGTTAATGATAATTATCTTTTAGACTTAAAGCATGACTGGGTTCATCATGTGACTGGCCATCACCACCAGCACACTCATAAAAAGACTTAGTAATTATAAAACTTTAGGAAATGAAGAATAGATTCTCCCCTTAAAGTTGTTTAAAACCTGTAGAATAGAGGATTTAAAAAATAATAATAGTAAAATCCTTGATAGTACTTATTTTCAATGAAAACATTTTATTTTCTGTTATATTAATAATTTTGTCCTAAGTAACCTCACTGATGTTTGACTTCCGGAGAAGACTAATAATAGTGAATTTCTCTGCTTACAGGAAGATGTATCACTACATGGCTATAAAAAATATTTGCTGTCACAGTCTTCTCCTGCCCCGTTGACTGCTGCTGAGGAAGAATTACGACAGATTAAAATTAATGAGGTAAATTACTGTTTTGAAACCATTGCAAGATGGTGTTTGAAAATATATTTTTAATTAATAGATGTAGAGATAGCTAGGTGATAATTAGGTTAGGTAGCTTACATTTATTCTTTTAGTTCAGAGACAAGACTATGTTCAATATGTTTTCAGGAAAAAGTAAAAAGTGAATATTAAACTTCACATTAATTTCGTAAATAGCTTTCTTCTGTCTTTATAATGTATGTGACAGAATAGTAAATCTTCCTGTTGGAAGTACAACTGTTTTTAACTTTGTCTTTATATATAATGGAAAAGTGTGTGTTATCCATTCAGTGCAAAGAATATTATATCTACTGAGGTTGCCTCAAGCAGGTTTGTTTTATGTTATTTCAGAGAATAGTGATGACTGAAGAGAATAAAATATGTGGTAGGATGTTGAGGAATTCTAGAAGCTCTATAAATTATATGAACACTGCTTGGATGGTGGTTATATATATATTTGCTTAGCATATCTGAGTTACTAAATTCCATCCATATTACAGTTTATCTTTTTTTAATGTGTTTACTGCATCCAT
The DNA here is from genome assembly GCF_054644295.1 of Miniopterus natalensis. Taxonomy (NCBI): domain Eukaryota; kingdom Metazoa; phylum Chordata; class Mammalia; order Chiroptera; family Miniopteridae; genus Miniopterus; species Miniopterus natalensis. Next base: position 146,890,190 of record NC_142082.1, read on the forward strand.
TCTAATTACAAGTTAGAAAAGCCACTGTATTTCTACTGGAATTTATAGAAAAGAACAAGTAGCAGAAACCACTGCTCGCTAGTCTGAGTAACAGACTAATAGGAATCAGTCTGGAAAGTGATTGAATATTATTTAATAGTAACCTGATAGCAAGGACCTATTTTTATACTATTTTAACTCAAGTAATTTGAGTAGGGATATTTGTGTGATTTTTTTTTTTTTTTTTTACAAGTTTGATAGTTTGTTTTATTCCTTGCAATCAGAACCCAGAGGACCGTATTGGGGTATGCATTTGCATATGTTCTATGATGTTTCCATTATCCAGTATCATTTATGCTGTAGAATCTCCATTCATTTTTTTAAAGTAAAATTTCTATTTGACTTTTTGTTGCAATACTGCAAATGAGACCCTATATAAGCTATCATTTATTGAATATAAAAGTTTTAAACATATGCATTGAAAGCTTTCTTAAAGTACTCTTCTTCTAGTACATGTTCACCCATGTTCTTAGTAATGAAAGCTCTGAGTCTGGAACTTCTGCAGTAATATAGTTTGTTGAGCTGTGTGTGTCTCTGTATACTGTGTGTATTCCTTTCAATTCAGTGCATGGTATTTGTGTTACATTTTATGTCTAGCAAAACAAAGTAAAGTTCTACACATTATATATATATATATATATATTACTGTTCATAAATGTTACTAAGTAAAATTTGATAATCAGAAGACAATTCAGAGAGCTTATGTAGCTCACAGCAATTGTGCCAAACATAAACAAAAAGCCCTAACGCCCTATTAACACTTAGGTTCACTCCCAACATTTTCATAAAGACATGTCATGCACTGTGCATGTTGACAAAGTGCTAGCAGAATATTAACAAATGTGAAAAATTATTTGCTGTTTAAGTTCGTGGTGTTTTAAGTGTTGATTTTAATTATATTGAAATGGGCAAGGGTGGAATGACACTTCATAGAAGTTGGCTTTGTTATCTTTGCCATATGACACTGCTAAGTGCTAAAAATTTATCTGTGCATTAAATTTGTCATACTTAGGTACAAACTGACGTGAGTGTGGACACTAAGCATCAAACACTGCAAGGAGTAGCATTTCCTATTTCCCGAGAAGCTTTTCAGGCTTTGGAAAAATTGAGTAACAGACAACTCAACTATGTGCAATTGGTAAGAGACATATAATGATTACCATGAAATGGCTGCTGTTTTTGGTAGCTTATGGTTTAGAGGTCTATTTTTAATAGATTTTTAAACTTTTCTATTTGCTTTGCTTCCTGGTTGTTCTTACTCATATATTTCAACTACAAAAGCAATATATGATATATTCATATGAAAAAGTCAGACCTGTGTAAGTTTCCCCTTCTCCTAGTATTTTAATTACAAATTTTAAATATCTTCGTATGTGTTTTAATGAGTATACTTTGCTTCTTATTGGCAGGAAATAGATATAAAAAATGAAACTATAATTTTGGCCGACACAACAAATACAGAACTAAAAGATTTGCCAAAGAGGATTCCTAAGGATTCAGCACGTTACCATTTCTTTCTGTATAAGCATTCCCATGAAGGAGACTATTTGGAGTCCATAGGTATGTGACACATTGTTTTTAACATGTTACTTATTTCTTGCCCAGAAGGCTTAGTAATAGTTTTATGAGGTTTAGTATTTGCTTTAATTGATATGCTGCTAATTGTATTTATCGTTATTTTTTAACTTACAGTTTTTATTTATTCAATGCCTGGATACACATGCAGTATAAGAGAAAGGATGCTGTATTCTAGCTGCAAGAGCCCTCTGCTAGAAATTGTAGAAAGACAACTACAAATGGATGTCATTAGAAAGGTAATTACCTACCTATTTATTTATCTAATTTATTTTATCTATTTTATTTTACCAATGTATTTATCTAATGCCTACCTATTTAAAAAATTTTCAGTTTTTGCTAGGTATTTATTGCCTTTCCATGTAGTTCATGCTGTGTTACGATTTTTAAATGAAAGTGGGTTTTTTTCCCTCTTGTTCTAATCATAAGTCCTTAGGATCTCCTCCCCTACTATCATGACTCCAGTCTCCCTATAGATCTGTACTCTCTAATATATAGCCACAAACTACATGTGACTATTTAAATTTAAATATAAATTAAAATTAAGTAAAATTTAAAATTCAGTTTCTTAATGATGCTAGCCACGTGTCAAACGCTCATTAGCCACTTGTGGCTACTATATTGGACAGTACAGACTTTAGAGACCATTTCCATGTTGTAGAAAGTCCTGTTGGGCAGCACTGCTAGAGCTGCATGCTTATAATTGTCTCAAGACTTATTACTAATAAGGAACTACAGTCTCCATTTATAACTGAGTCAAAGGATGGTTGAGAATCTTTCCAGTTAGTGGGAAGGGAGGGAATGGGCATATAAACATTTGAATTTTGGGAGGTAAGCTACCAATTTTCTTAAACTTAGTGTTTTAAGTATAGATGAGGCCTGGATAAAGATATGGTTTATTCTTGACCCTTCAACTCTTAAAACACAGGTCCTTACAAATGACCAGTGTTTTAGGTACTGAACCCTTCATGTTCTTTTTTAAGTTCTTAAGAAGCACCTTCTATAGCAGGGGCTGGCTGACTTTTTCTTCAAGAGAACCGGATATTAAATATTTTAGGCTTTGCCAGGCCACGTATGGATATTTTTTCTTTTTTATTAAACTTATTGGGGTGTTAATAAAGTGATACGGTTTCAAGTGTACAGTTCTGTGATGCATTATCTGTATATTGAGTTGTGTGTTTACCACCCAAAGTCAAATCTTTTTCTGTCACCATCTATTTGGTCCCTTTATCCTTTACTATTCCCCACACCCCCTTCCCTCTGGTAACTTCCATACTGTTGTCTGTGTCTTGAGTTTTTGTTTGTTTGTTTTTCTTATTTGTTCATTTGTTGCTTTCAGTTTTATATCCCAAATAGGAGTGAAATTATATTGTTCATGACTTTTTCTGTCTGACTTACTTCACTTAGCATGATATTCTCAAGGTCCATTCAAGTTGTTGCAATTGGCAGTATTTCCTCTTTTTTCTGGCTGAGTAGTATTCCATTGTATATATACACCACATCTTCTTTATCCAGTCATCTATTGAGCAATACTTTGGTTGTTTCCATGTCTTGGTCACTGTGGAAAGTGCTGCCGTGAACAAAGGGCTGCATATGTATTTGCAAATGAATGTTTTCAAAGTTTTTGGGTAGAAACCCAGAAGAGGGGTTGCTGGGTCATATGGTAACTCTGTTCTTTTTTTTTTTTTTAATCTTTATTGATTTCAGAAAGAGGAAGGGAGAGAGAGAAACATCAATGATGAGAGTCATTGATTGGCTCCCTCCTGCATGCCCAAGACAGGATCGAGCCTACAACCTGGGCATGTGCCCTGACTGGGAATCGAACCGTGATCTCCTGAATCATAGGTCGATGCTCAACCGCTGAGCTACGGCCTGCCAGGCGGTAACTCTATTAATTTTCTGAGGAACTTTCATATGGTTTTCCATGGTGGCACATATGTTTTTTGTCACACATTCTTCTTTGTTTTATTATTTTGTTTTATTTTTACAACGCTTTAAAAATATAAAACACACTCTTAACTTGGGCCAACCCTGTCCTACCTAAAGTGACTTTTAAGTGACCCAGGTGATGAAGGGACCATGAGTAATGTTTCTTGAATATAGTGTATCAAAGCAGAACAAATTGAGAATATAGTGGTGGTGTCTCCTTTTAAATACCAGTTAAATTGGTAAAGAAAGAGAAATTATTATAGCTGCTTGTATATTCAACCCTGCCCCCCCAAAAAATGAAAGTGAAACTGTTTAGCCCTGGCCAGTGTGGCTCAGTTGGTTGTGTGTTGTCCCATACACCAAAAAGTTGCTGGTTCGATTCCCTGTCAAGGGCACATTCCCAGGTTGCTGGCTTGATCCGTGGTAGGGGGTGTGCAGTAGGCAGCTAACTGATGTTCCACTCTCACATTCATCTTTCTCTTCCTTTCTAAAAAAATCAATAAAAGTGTTTTGTTTTGTTTTTAAAAAAGGTGAAACTGTTTACATATGGTCTTTGATTCTCTTGCTGGGAGGGCTGTTATGTATTTGTGAACATTCACACTTGAAATCTGGCTGGTAGCTTGTATTAGGTTTTGCATGTCGTACTTTTTTCATTTTGCATTACTCTTTACTGATTTCATCTCTTACAGATTGAGATAGACAATGGGGATGAGCTGACTGCAGACTTCCTTTATGAAGAAGTACACCCCAAGCAGCATGCACATAAGCAAAGTTTTGCAAAACCAAAAGGTCCTGCAGGAAAAAGGGGAATTCGAAGACTGATTAGAGGTCCAGCTGAAACTGAAGCCACTACTGATTAATTAATATCATTATATTAAGTATTACAATACTAGTTTTTTAAAAGTTAAGCTTTTAGTACAGGAGAACTGAAATCATTCCATGTTGATACGTAGTAGGGAAAAAATTGTACTTTTTGAAAAATAGCACTTTTCATTCCTGTGTGTTTTTAAAATTAATGTTATAGAAGTCTCATGATTTCTATTTTTGAGTTAAAGCTAGAAAAGGGTTCAACATAGTGATGTTTAATTTTGTTACACATGGTGTGACAAAAGCGTTCAACATAGTGATGTTTAATTTTGTTTTCATAGAGTGATGATTCCACACTTTCACATATTCTTAAAGTTTTATACAGTTGGGCCAATTCCAGAAAGTCTAATGTGTGAAAGTAAGATGTACTTCTTATTACTCTTTCGTGAGACATCAAATTTTTTTCTTTAAGGGAGAAAGGCCTTAAAATATTCATACTACTAAAGGAATGTTAAGAACCAGGTTAGATGATTTTCTAAGTTGAAAATTAGTGTGCCTAAGAAGAGGTAAAAAGTTGCTTACTTTGAGGAGCACTACTAACTAAGTGGGATCTTGTCTGTAACTTTTAGAAACAGTGCTTTATTGCAGCAGTCTTCTATTTGACTTTTGGTTTTTTAAACGGCATTAAAATTTCAGAAGATCGGCTCACTCTGAAACCTTAAGGGTTCAAGATATTTTCTGTACTGCGGGATTTCTCATGTCACTGAAAGGCACGTTTATACAGTTTTAGTAAACTCTAGTGCTTTAAAAAACTTCTATTTCAAAAGTAAGTCATTTCATTATAAGTAGTTCAAGGCCAAATATTTATTTTCAGTTGAATATTAAATTAATATAATTACAAAGCAAATAATACTTAAAGTCAGTAATATTGAAAAAGTTTTAAACATCAAGATTGATTTTTCTACAAAACCATATATTTATGGGCAAATTATGTTCTTTATCACTTTTGAGCAAATACTCAGATTTAATCAAATTGTTTTAAAGTCCCAGTACTTAGCTTAACACTGATGAATACTTAGCCTAACACTGATAAACACTTAAGAATCTTGTTTCAATTTAATCCTATTTCAGACCACATTTAACTCTTTCCTAAAGCTTTGCATTTTCAGCTACAACCTACAGAGATTTTGAGCCTCGTTTTTTTCTGATACTTGAAATAGAGGGAGCTAGAACACTTCATTATGTTTAATCTATTAAACCTGCTGTGAGAGCCATAACTTGGAGGTGTTTTCTAAATGAACTGTGGGGAATCCAGGATTTAGAATTTTTTGATCTAAACTTTATGCTGCATAAAACAATATCAGAAATGCACATTTCATACTATAAAGTACGAAACACTCACTTTTACACATTATTACCTAAGGTAATATATGCACCTTTCAGAAATTCGATGTGTTCAAGTAAAGCATATTAGAATAATTATAGGTTGACAGATTTCTTTTCTAGAATTAAGAGTATTTGTGTGGGGTTTTGTTTGTTTACAAATAATCAGACTATGTTTTAACGTGCAAAGTAATCAACAGTAATGTTGCACTTGTTTACTAAAGATATACTTTAAGTTGTTTCGTGGGTGCACACGTAGACACAAATTCCTGCATTGAGAATCCTGAAGCTGTTATTTTTAGTCAGGAGATGGTTAACTTGTCATGAAGGTATAAACTAATTTAGCAGTGAATGTTTTTCTGTACCATCCATGTGCAATTATACTCTTAAATTCCACTACACTACATGAAAGTAAATGGACATTCCAGAATATAGATGTGATTATAGAGTTTTAAGCTAATTATTATTAAACCAATGATTGTTGAAAATCAGTGATGCATTTGTTATAGAGTGTAACTCATCGTTTACAGTATATTTTAGGTGGCATCATCATAACAATAGAAGGTGAATAAAGTATTCCCAATAAATTTATATAGCATTGAGGAATTACGTCTTTTGTGGACATTTTATAAGTGCATTTTATATTGCAATAAAGATTTTTTCTCTTTAAATTGTGTACTAAGTTGGTTTTCTAGTATAACCTTTTTAAAAATATTTGGACAGCTCTACCTAATGCAATGCCTGGTGGTAGGTTAGAGATCCCAATCTATTCATTTGTTAATTAACCTGTCTAAACCAAAACGGACTTGAAGTAGTTTGAAACCTAGGCAGGTTGTATCAAGAGTACTTACTTTAGATGAGAACTTTCCCGCTTTGACAGCAATAATGAAAATGCTATGAGTTACACATTTCCTATTATGATAGAAACACCCTGTACAATAGGGTGAGCTACATACTTGACACTAAGCTCTTAAGGAACTAGTTTACTTATTCAACAAATATTGAATGCATTCTGTTTTGTAATTCAGTATCAAATTGATCCTTTTTATTAGGGGTCTTAGAAAAAGAATGGTAGCAGTTTTACAAAAGATGGAGAATTGTCCTTAAAAAAGCCGATATTTAAAAACTTTGTAGAAGTTAAGTTCTCTGAGGCATTTCTACTCAGAACTAAAATAATGTACCTGAGGTGCATATTGTAGTTGGGTGTATCCTTTCTCACATTTTCTTTGCGTATACTGCACAGCCATACATTACAAGAAATGCTGGTTCTGGGGCTTCATATCCAGAGATTTCGATACATTAGGTGGGCCCAGGAATCAGTTCCACAAATAATTCATGTGTAGCCACAACTGGGTACAGTTTGCATTAAATGATGTAAATTGAGTAAAATTTTTTCCTCCCATTCAGTCAGACTTCATGAGTATTACTATGTACTGGTGTATAGTGGTTTTGATTCGTGCTGACATACAGACTAAAATCTGGTCCTGTTGCCCACTAGCTTCTGCATGACAGCCCACTCTCCTCTGTTGGTCTGCTCCACCTCAGCTATTTGCTGTATCTCTAAAGGACCGAACACATTGCTGCCTCAGGAACATTGAGAGTGTTGTTTCCCACACTGGAACAGCACTCTCAATATCAGCGTGTCTTCCTCACTTAATGAAGCTCTCCGCTCAAGTGTCCTTTTAGGTCTTCCTTTACATATGTATGTATTGTTTGTCCCCTCTAAAACAGACGGTCAATGGGGAAAGGGACTTGGTTTCATTCACTGGTGCATACTCAGCCCTAGGACAGTGTGTAACTGGATATTTTATTTGTTGACTGAATAAAAAAAAGATTTACCGTTTCCTTGAACAGCGGAGAAAGGAGCACTTTTCCAGCAGTGGTAGGTGCAGCGCAGAGGCTCTGGCCTCCATCACTGTTTCTGGCTAGGGCAAATGGCACAAGCATTGACAGAGCCTCTTGCCCTCCGAGAACCATGGTTTCCACCACAGAAGACTCCAGTATTGACTCCTTCCTGATCAAGTGTCCCAATAGAGATCCTCATTCTGCAAAGACCAAGACCAGCCTCTACTCAACTGCCAGTGCTGATCCACCACAATTTGTACTTGCTAGGATTCAGCCAGCCCTAGTTAGTGCCTTATAGAATTCTGCATGCATAAAGTGAAGAGGCAAGCCATTAACAGGTTAAATTTTTTCCTATTACCAAGCTGTATGGATAAGATAACATGGGTCATATCTATATTTGTGCATGTATGGGTGTGACACTGCCACTTTCTGGCTAAATGACTGAATCAGTTACGCGTTGCTAATGTATAACAAAGTACCCCCAAAATGTAGTGGTTTAAAACAATAGCAATCATTTTTCACTGTCTACAGTTAGCTGACCAACTCTTCTCTGGCTACTATTTGCATGGTATATCTTTTTCCATCCATTTACTGTCAATATATTCACATCCTTTAAAGTGTGTCTCTTGCAGACAGAATATAGTTGGATTATGCATTCTTTATCCATTTTCCAATCTGCTGTTTAATTGGAGAGTTTAGTCCATTTACATTTATGTAATTACTGAGAAGGTAGGATTTACATCTGCCATTTTGCTATTTATTTTCTATATGTATTATGTCATTTTTGTTTCTCATTTCCTCCATGACTGCTTTTTTTTGTGTTAAATAGATATATTCTTGTGTGATATTTTAATTTCCTATCATTACTGTTACCATATTATTTAGGTAATTTTCTTAGTGGTGCCGTGGGAATCACACCTTAACTTGTGCCAACTTAATTTCAGTAGTATACAGAAACTTTGTTTCTATATAGAATGGCTAGTTGACATTCTTTTTCTTTTAGCACTTTGAATATATCATATTATTGCTTCTAGTCTCCATGGCATCTGATGAAAAATCAGCTATTGATGTTATTGAGGATCCCTTATACTTGCTGAGACTCTTCTTTCTTCTGCTTTCAAGATTGTCTTCATGATGTGTCTAGGAGTGGATGTCTTTAAGTTGATCCTACTATCAGTTGTTACTTTCTTAGATGCATAGATTAATGTTTTTCATCATATTTGGGAAGTTTTAGGCCATTCTGTCTTCAAAAACTCTTTCTAGCACTTTCTTGCCTCTCCTTCTGGGACTTCCATTATACGTTGTTGGTAACTTTGAAAGTGTTCCACAGGTCTCAGAGGACCTGCTTATTTTTCTTTATTTTTTCTTTCTATTCCTCGACTGATTTATCTTTAAGCTTGTTGATTCTCTTGGTTGGTTTGTTTGCTCAAATCTGCTGATGAGCTGCTCTTGTGAATTTTTCATTCCTGTTATTGTAATTTTCAACTTCAGGGTTTCTATTTGGTTCCTTTTTATAATTCATCTCTATTCTCTATTTGGTAAGATATTATTCTCATACTTTCCTTTAGTTCTTTAGACATTATTTCCTTTAGCTCCTTGAACATGTTTAAAATAGCTGATTTAAAGTCTTTGTCTAGTAAGTACAACATCTGGGCTTCCTCAGGTAGTTTCTATTGATTTTTTTTCTGGGTATGGGACATACTTTGTCATTTCTTTGCATGCCATTTTTGTTGAAAACAGCATTTAAAAAGTATAATATGGCAATTCTGGAAATCAAACTCTGCTCCCTCTCCAAGGTTTGCTGTGGCTGCTAATTGTTTTAGTTGCTGTTTATTTAGTGACTTAAATAAACAAGAATTAGTAAACTAATTCTGTAAGGTCTGTATTCTTCATGATATGTGGCCACTGAAATCTCTACTCAGGTTAGTCATCACCTAATGAATGGACAGATTTCCTTAAACATCTGTAACCAATAAACCTCCCAGTATTTGCAAGAGGCTCTGTATACATGTTGAGACACCTTCCACAGCACTATAGATTCTGCTTTAGTCTTTACTTCTTGCTTGTACAGAGCCTGAAGGTCAGCCAGAGGGTAAAGCTTAGGACCTTCTCAGGTCTTTTTTATTTTGAGCTTGTGCATGGCCTTACACACGTATATGGCTTTCTAGGTTCTCAGGAATCTGTTGGAGATTTTCAAAGCCATAATGGATATCTTGTTCCTCAGCTTTTTCTTTTAAGCTTTTCGGTTAGCTTATTGTTTGTGCCAACTGTTATTTATCACCTCAGGCAGCTGTGATTAAAATATTTGCCAGTAAATGTTTTTGACAAGTGACTCCGCAGAGAGGCTTTTAGCACTAGGTGAGCTTTAGTCAGGTCAAATAAAGATAAGCCTTTGAATGGGGTCTTCCAGGGAACCACCAGAGAGATCAAATAATTACACTTCTTTCAGAATACGGCTTTGAAAAAGTTCCAGCTCTGTTCTGCTTCCTCTGGTACCAAGAATGTGGGCTGTTATTTTTCAAGGCTACCGCTGAGCTAGGGAGCAAGAAGTGAGAGACAAGGGTAAGCTAATACGCCGCAAAGCTTGCTCTTACTGAGATTCAGCTGTTTTTCTTGAATAAATGTTTTCTGGGTTTCTGCAAGCCTTTAGTGAATTTCCAGTTCTGAAAAGTCAATTCTGACCATTTTTGCCAGCCTTTTCATTGTTTTCACGGCGAAGTGAATTTTCAGAGCTCCTTTGCCATTTGCCAGGCCTGAATATTCAAAGGCAGATGTTATTATTGATCTTTCTTGGCCAAAAAAGAATGCTGTATAGCAAAACTTCCTAATATGTTTAACAGTAAGCTATAGCATGTTCCCTCCTCTAACTTATGAATTGATTTAAGAATATTTTACCAAAGAAAGCCACTAATGGCTAAGAGATATTGAAGGCTTTTTTTGTTTTGTTTTCATTTTGTTTTGTTTTTAAACAGCTACTGGTCAGCTTTTCAAAAATTTTAAGGACACTAACTTATGATAGTCAAACTCTGTTATCATAAAGATGGTTGCTAGTCTTCCTCTAAAATACATGATGGAGATACGCATCTCTTTATAATAAAAGTTGTTTCATTTTTAAAAGACATTTTATAAAGGGGATGAGGAGCTAAGGATGTAGACCGTTTAACTTTTTAATCCCCTCCCCCAGCTTTATTGAGATGTGATTGACATACAACATTGCATAAGTTTAAGGGGTACAACAGTTTAAGGTGTACAATGTGTTGATTTGATACACTTATATATTGTAAAATTATTACCACTGTAGCATTAGGTACTTTTTAATTCTTAAAAGAGGTGAAGTTGCCATCTGGCTATTAAAATGGCTGTAGCAGGAGAAAGGATCACAGACAGTCTAGGGTTTGGATTTCAGTGTTGCAGGACAGCCCGAGATGATCAGTTTCTGAAGATTTAATTTGTGCTAAACTTCCAAAGACTTAGGTATAAACCAGAATGTAATTTTAAATCATATTAATGTAGTTAAATGTAATTTTAATCATAAAAAGACACTCTGCAATAGAAACTGATTTGTAGTTGTAATAGTCTTCGTTACTCTGCATTATCTTCTAAAAGGGAAATCCAGGCAAGAAATAAGAAATCAAAATAAAAAAGCTGCTAGATAAGCATGGAGTTCAGTGCAAGGAAAACAGATCAGATGACCTTCATCAAAATCTTCATCAGACTACTTGGATGCGTAAATAGCCAGTAGGGGAAAATATCTGACATCATCTGGAACACAATACTCCTTTCCCAGGAGAGTAGTCGAAACATTATGACAAAGTCGTATTCTTGGCTCACTGCTGACCTAAAGGCCTCTGATAACACCAGCAACACACAAATAGAACTTGATTCAGTTTTGTTTCATTTTGCTAAGTTCAAGTATATTCTAGTCATTCCTGAGACTGTATACCCGTAGCCTTTTTTTTTTTTTTTTTGAGCTTGGGTGTTGTTAAAACTTCTCAGCCAAGGGAATCCCTCTGTCACAACACATAGTTTTAATGTTTCCTAACACTTTTCACCACCTGATATTGTTTTACTTATTTACTTATATAGGTGTCCCCCCAAAATGTATACACACTTTAACAGCTGACAACTCACTTAATTTTCACTCTTTTTCAGGTTTAACTGATTTAAAATAATCGGTGAAGCTAGACTAAACTTCGAACAAAGAAAATTTATCCTAAAGTGCCACTAGACTTTTTTGTATGGGGTTGCATAAAAGATAAAAGTTTATGATACAAAACTGCAACAGTTGATGAATTGAGGGCACACAAATACTGAACGAAATGATTCTTGATGTGGCTTCATGTTATCAGCAGTGCCTTGACAGAAGGGTCATTTTTGAAAACAGGCATTGACAAAAAAAACTACTCATTTCTGTAGATTCTTTTAAATTTTGAAAATCAACTGTATGTTAATATACACTTTATAATCATTCAAAGTGTGTATACATTTTTTGGGGACACCCTATATATTATAGCATCTCCCTGTGAACACTTACTTCTGACAAGCTCCTTGAGAACAAGGGTTTTGGATTTATCCATTGTTTTTATAACTGCCTGAACCATAGAAAACAACAAAATATTTGTTGAATTTATTAATTATTGTTTTAAGTGAGAGCATTTCATAAGATGATTTTCCCTAATTTCATCAGAGGAATAAAATATTAGCATGTATTTTTGCAATTTACTGCCATTGTCTCCATACTGACTATTTCTGAGACCAGAACTTGAATGATTAAAAAGCTATTCCTATCTTGTAGAGGAATAGTACAAACTTTGAAAGAGTCTGGAGAGAGGTTGGTCAAAGGGTATAAACTTTCTGTTATAAGTTCTTGGGATCAAATGTCCACCATGGTGATTATAATTAATAATACTATTGTATCCTTGAAATTTGCTAAGTGAGTAGTTTTTAAGTGTTCTCACCATACAAAAAAACCTGACAAACCACAAAACGGTAACTACGTAGGGTAATGGATTTATTTATTACCTTGATTATGGTAATCATTTCATAATTTATACATATATTAAGCCATCATGTTAAATACCTTAAGTATATATAATTTTTATTTGTCAAGTATACTACAATAAAGCTGGAAAAAATAAAATATATGCTTATTTTTTAAAATATGTTTTTATTGATTTCAGAGAGAGAAAGGGAGAGGGAGAGATAGAAACATCAATGATGAGAGTCATTGATTGGCTGCCTCCTGCACGCCCCCTGGCTGGGGATGGAGGCTGCACAGTGACCTCCTGGTTCATAGGTTGACGCTCAACCACTGAGCAATGCCAGCTGGGCTATATGCTTATTTGGAAAGAATAAGAAGACTATGTATGAATGGCTGAGACCTATGGCCATTTTATATCGCTGCATAATAACTTACCACAAACTTACTTAGTGGCTTATAGCAACTCATTTATTATGTCACAGTTCTTTATGTCGGAAATACAGGCACAGCTCAGCTAGATTCACTACTAAGAGTCTCACAAAGCTGAAATTTAGGTGTCATCTGGGGCTATGGTATCATCTGAAGTCTGCAGTACTCTTCTAAGCTAATTGAGGCTGTTAGAAGAATTCAGATGCTTGTGGTTATGCATCCGAGGTCCCAGTTTTTCTTGCTGGCTGACAGCCAGAAAGTAGCTAAAACCTAAGAGGCCAGCCTTAGGTCTTAGCCAATGTGACCTTTTTACAAGATGGTAGCTTCCTTCTTCAAGGCCCACAGGAGAAGCTCAGACTTCTTGCAGGAGCTCACCTTATTAGGTCAGGCCCACCCAGCCCAGTCTCTGTGTTGATACTCAAAGTCAGCTAATTAGGAACCTTAACTGCATCTGCAAAATTACATCAACTTTGCTGCATAATATAATCTAATTATGTTCATATCATTAGAGTATCATCTGGGAATGTTTGGCTTGTAGTGAGTAATTGCTTAAAACAGCACACTGTGAACATGACCCTATAAACAAATGACTGTAAAAAAATTTATAATCATCTATATAAACTTTAAATTTTATATCACTTTATAAGTTACAAAATATACTTGTAAACATTCCGCATCCTTTGATTTTCATGACTACCAGTCAGAGAGGCACAGTAGGTATTAGTCCAATGTTACAGGTGAAAAAAACCAAGGTTCAAAGCAGCTAAGAGATTGCCATAGCTTTACAGAAAATTAGCAGTGGAGTTGGGCCTTAGCCCAGGGTCTTTTGATTCTATAGTTGTCCTCTTTTTTGCTAATCCTGTCGTTTTCAAATTGTGTTTGCTGAGGTTCCAAGATGTCTTCTCAGGGATTACTGCAAGAACTAAGAAGGTAGGGCTAAGTGTTGATATGGCAGCTCTCCTTCTGTTCTATATGTTGAGGTTTCTACATACACATTAGTAACCACCGCACCACACCATGCTTCCTTGTTAAAGGTAAAAAAGAATGTTTATCCAAAACATTTAGTTTAAAAAATGGTTTTGATAGCTGTATATAAAAAAGCCAAGAGTCTGTTCTACTGAAGTTTTAAGAAGCTGTCATTTCTTGCAGCAGCTGTTGGACCTTTTATAAAGAAAGACAGAAAAAACAAAAAGAGCCGCATTAAACAGTTGGTTTGAAGTGTACACTTAGGGAAAAAATGACAAACCCCACCTCCTTCACTTTATAAATAAGTGTAAAAAATTAGTACCTTCTTAATGTCTGGTCTCTTATTTTTCTTTTCATTCAGACACTGACTGGCAACAGAGTACATAGTTTCAATGGAAGTTAAGTCAATGTCGCTCATCTTCTTATCAATATAATCTTCAATTGTCTTTTCTTCATCTTCAATTTCTTCTTTAATATCTAGCTTTAAAACAAGTGTTAAAACTTTAAGAGTTTCAAATGAAAGTGAAAAAAATCAGACCATAAATGTTAATTATTTAATCTACTTCTTAATAACATGTACTCTTATTTTACTGTGTACTTTTATAACCTTATTAAGAATTGAAGACATACAGAAGAAACCTAATTTATTTATTTATACATACACACATATATACATACATACACACACGCCTCCCAGGTACTTTTCATTTGCCGTCTAATTTTTGTATTTATGTTACTGAGCTAATTGCTGTCGTGCTCCCATTAGCAGCATTTACTGGGCTGCCAGCACAGGGTGGTCTGCTTCTCGATCTGCTCCTGGCAACACAGTTCCAACTTCTGAAAACAGACTCCTGTCCCTGTACACTCAAACTTCTCTGAGGGTACGCAAACTGTTGAATCAAAGGCCAGAGGAAGGAGGAAAAGGGGGCAGGGCCGGGAGGAAAACATAATGAATGAGGAGAGAGGCACAGGACTAGGATGATATATTGGGTTGAGTGGTGGCCCCAAAAAGATATGTCCACGTCCTAATCCCCAGAACCTGTGAGTGTGGCTTTATTTGGAGGAAAAAGTCTTTGTAGATGTAATTCAGTTACCCAGGTGGGCCCCAAATCCAATGACAAGCATCTGTATAAGAGAAATGAAGAGAGGAAAACAGACACAGGGGAAAAGACAGTGTGATCGCAGAGGCAGAAACTGGAGTGATGTGGCTACAAGCCAAGGATGCCAACAGGCACCAGGGACTGGAAGAGGGGAGATTCTCCCCTAGAGCCTGCAGATGTCCTGGAGCCCTGACAAAACCTTGATTCCAGACTCTGGCTTCTGGAACTGTGAGAATACATTTTTGTGACTTAAAGCTTCAGTTTGTGGTAACTGTTTTTAAGGAAACTAATACAGATGGCAAAGGCTACTTATGTGAGGTTGACTGTAAACTCTCCAGGAACTCTTCCCAAAGATACATTTTGAAAGTATTTGAGTAATGGCAGAATATAGTGATATATGGGTTCTTTAACAGGCCCTTCTCTTTTAGATACACTTGTATTAAAATCTTATTACTTTATAGTCATACTGCATTCAAACTTGAAGAATAAGTCAGAGTTTAATCTTCCTTGAAGTATTATGATTTTCACTGTTATATGAGGATGCACAAAACTTGCGACTGAGATGGATTCCATGTGTTTTTGTATTTCATCTTTATCCAAAACAAGATCTTGAGGCTTTTATAACATTATGGAGGAAAAAGTCTCAGGTGAATGGGTGGAAAATATTAGGCCTTAGACAGGTGTGCCTTGCTTTAAAAATATAAGATGTAAGGTAGTAAAACACTGTTTTTCACTGTCTTCCTATATTATTAATCTATACATTTTCTCTGTATAATTCAATCCATACCCAAATACTGGAGATGACCTCAGAAATCATATAGCTCTATTATGATTTACCCAAAAAGAAACCAGAATACGAAATACATAAGTGACTTTTCCAAGCTTCACAAATATTTCACGGCAGAGCTGAGATTAGAAATATTTGATGCCCTTTCCATATGCCACTATGTAATTGCCAAGAGAAAATGACATTTCTAGATGCCAAATTTACCCATATAAATTTGGATTATAAATACAAAGAGAAAAGGACTGGAAAAAATTACCAATAACTGAGGTTCCCGGTGTTCATCCACCGCTGGAAGTCCAGTTATTATTTCTAGTAAAACCTAGGAGGAAAAAATAGCAACTCCATTAATGTAACACTTAATGTAACATAGAAATGAGAAGGAATAGGAATCTTGATTATGAAATCTGATTAATCATTTCCACGAACTGCACTATGTCTTTTAGGCATGAAAGCAGAAAGAACATGAGCTGTGGTCATTTCTCACCACCCTTCCTTCACTGTGACTCCACCCACCCCCACAAGCAGTTCTTTCTACTGGTAATTTACTAAGCAATCAGCCCACTCAGCATGTATCCTGGACACTCCTTTTCCTGTTTTACAGGGAATTCTTCACAAGAATAATTTCTTCTGGCTCTTAGGAGAATATTATTTTCTAAACTTTAGGCATATCCTACAACCCTCTGCCTTATGTTCGCAGTGCTATGAACTTAGCTTTCCATATATAAAATACACATGAAAAAATAAGATGAAGCAGCACCCAATTTGTCCAACCAACCCCACTCACTCCTTAATCCATCATAAAAGTTATCAGAAACAGTCTGGTAGATCAGAGGATGCCAAAGGGCATTTTCTTTAAAACATATTTTCGTTTCTAAAATATGATACTAATGCCCAGCTGGCGTGGCTCAGTGGTTGAGCATCAACCTAGGATCCAGGAGATCGAGGTTCGATTCCCGGTCAGGGCACATGCCTGGGTTGTGGGCTCGATCCCCAGTCGGGGACGTGCAGGAAGCAGCTGATCAATGACTCTCTCATCATTGATGTTTCTATCTCTCTCTCCCTCTCCCTTCCTCTCTCTGAAATAAAGACATATTTTTTTTTTTTTTAAAAAAGGTTAAAAAAATGACACTAAAGTGTATATACTGTATGATATTATTTATTTTATGCACTGATTTAAGTTTCATACTAATTCATAAGGACAGTGTGGCCCAAAAAATCATTTCTTGCAGTAATTTCAGAAATTAATATCAAACTTTACAAAGTTGGAGAAATTTTTATAACTTTCTCATTCAACTAGAGGTTAAAGTGAACAAGTTAGAGAGCTAAACAAGATAGGTGTATTCAAAATATTCTACTTCAATTTCATAACTATTACCAGCATGATTATTGTTACCAATTATATATGCATGAAACTTACCACACCAAAGCTGTAGATATCAGATTTGGGTGTTATTTCTCCTCGCAGAGCTTCAGGTGCCATATAAGCTGTTGTTCCCATTATTCTGCTGGTCATGACTGTCTGGGAAAACTTCTCAGAAGCTCGTGCAAGCCCAAAGTCAGATATTTTGGCTGTAAAGTCTTCATCTAGTAAGATATTTGCGCTGAAAAAATGTAAAGTTTAGAGAGAAAAATTTTTTTATTAAACATTTTTAATGCTGACACTATTGCAGATGTCCCCCATTTTCCCCGCCTTTGCCTACCTCCATCCTCACCTCCACCTCCCTTGGCCTTCACCACACTACCGCATTGTGCGTGTCCATGGCGCATGCAAATATGTTCTTTAGCTAATCCCTTCACCTTCTTTATCCAGTCACCTCCACCCACTTGCCTCTGGCACCCATGAGTCTGTTCCCTGTATCCATGCCTCTGGTTCTATTTTGTCTGTCAGCTTATTTTGTTCATTAGATTCCACATATTAGTGAGATCATATGGTATTTGTCTTTCTCTGACTGGCTTACTTCGCTTAGTGTAATACTCTCCAGGTCCTTTTCAGGCAAGTCAAATGGTTCCTTAAATAGGTGTAAGAATGTATGTATGTATTTACAGAGTATACCATGTTATAAATATACATCATAAATGCCTGAAATTTGAGTAAACAAATCTAGATTTTCAGATAAAAGAAATGACTGTGTTCTTTTTGTTTCTGGAGGAAAAATTTTAGGAGAATAAAAATGAAATAATGCTGTTCACATGAGTAAGAGATATTTTCATTATTTCACAAATAATTAATTACAGAGTCATTCCCCTTAAAGTCTCCTAAAGCACCATTCTTAATTCCTTTCCTAACATTTCTAACTTCATTTAAAATCAAATTTCCAACCCAAATATCTCAATTATTCATTTCTTGATTCTTTTTTTTTGTACTATCTGAAATCTTTCGAAGAAGGACTATAGCTAAAAGATCTTCATTCATTATAAGCATTCACTCATACACTCATACTTTCATTCCACAAAACTTACTGACGACTCCCTAAGTATTAGTTTTAAGCTCAGTGCTGGGCACGGAGAAATCTGTAAATCTTGTCCATGACAAAGATACATGCATAACTTTTTTTTTTAAATCCTTACCCAAGGATATGTTTTTATTGACTTTTAGAGGAAGAGAGAGACGAGAAGAGAGAGGGAGTGAGAGCAAGAGAGAGAAGCATCAATGTGAGAGAGAAACATCAATCTGTTGCCTCCCCTACAAGGCCCAACTGGGGATCGAACCCGAAACCTAGGTATGTGCCCTGACTGGGAAAGGAATCGAACCTGCAATATTTTGGTGTATGGGAGGATGCTGCAACAAGTGAGTCACCTGGCTAGGGCCATGTGTAATTTTAAAAAATCCAGTAAGGCCCGGCCGGGCGTGGCTCAGTGGTTGAGCGTTGACCTAGAATCCAGGCGATCGGGGTTCGATTCCCGGTCAGGGCACATGCCCGGGTTGCGGGCTGCAGGCAATCAATGACTCTCTCATCATTGATGTTTCTGTCTCTCTCTCTCCCTCTCCTTTCCTCTCTCTGAAATCAATAAAGATATATTAAAAAAAAAAAAAAAAATCCAGTAAGTGCTCCAAAATGGTGATATTAGGTACAAAACGCAGAGAAAACAACGACACGAATGAAAAAATGAGAAAATTCCAAGGAAAAGCGTGCTTAGTCTTGAGTGATTATTAAAAGTTGATGGTTAAATGAGAGAAAGAAAGGCATTTCAGGCAAATGGAGCAACATGTAATAGTGATTAAAACATAAAAGCATATGACCCATTTCAAGAGACTGGTGTCCGAGCTTGATTTTTAGGGCCAGAACCTGGCAATGTAGTAGTGAAGGGGGAAAAACTGGTACAGACAGGTTAAAGGCTGACCAGAAGGGTTTGTAATCAGGTCAAGGACAGATAGCGAGGGTCTAAATAAAGGCAGAGTGCTGGGGATAAAAAGGACACCTATAATCTGGAAGTGTTCTAGATTAAGACATGCATGTGAATCCTGAATAGAAAGAGAACAAGATAGTCTTTAAAGATAGTTTTCCAAAGTAGCATTTACCTTTTAATATCTCTATGAATTTGATGGTTTTCATGTAAAAAACTGATGCCACTAGCTGCACCCTGAGCAATCCTGCATCTCATGTGCCAAGAAAGTGGTGGAGTGTCATCCTTATGAAGTAAGAAACAAATTTAAAAATAAGATAAAAATACCTACAGAAAATATATAACAGAAATTTTTTCTAAGCAACTTTTAAATGAGGATTAGCATTTCTCATTTGACAATAAAAACATATAAGAGCATCTTCAAAGTCTAGTCTTGACTAATATTTTACATTTTAGATTATCACCTAACAGAATGGCACTCCAGCTTTTTACATATCAACTACATAATTTTCATAGAGCAGGAAAAATATTAAGATTAATGCAGTTTAAATGATCCTGTCACAAGGTGAATATTAGTATCCAACAAAGAAATAGAAAGCCAAAAATCTAATAAACATCTTACCAAGCAAGACAGTCTGTCTAGCAGTGAACCATTAGGCATGTAAATACATACTAAGCAGAGGTCATCTCCATCACATGAGAAGCCAAGTAGCTCTACTAAATTTTCATGTTGGCACCTATGACAAATAATTTCTCACTCAAAATTATTATGATACACACATGTATTCAGCTGTAGGTTGGAAGTTATTCAATATAGAGCTTTAACAGAAAAAAGAACAAGAAAATAATATGCTTTATATAATATATGTTTATATGTTTATTATAACTGTTTATAATTTTCTGCAAGCAATTCCCCTTTTAGTCAATACTGACCAACTAAGAAGTAAAACCTTTCTATTTTACAGTAAAAGCTCCATAATTCAGACCACTGGAACTTATGACAGTTCGGTTAAGGACTAGGCTGATGTTTACCTTTGTTTAGCACACTTTTCACTTGTAGCACAAACAAAATTTCAAGAAGCTTGTTGAAACCTGAATGACAATCCTTTCAGAATGCTCTAACACATCCAAAGCACTGATTTACAAAGATCTGCCCTTTAATCACATCTAATTTACACATTTGATATTTAACCATATGTGATTACTTATAACCTAACTTGAGTTTCTTTATATGACTTGAGCTTA
Source organism: Miniopterus natalensis (assembly GCF_054644295.1). Lineage (NCBI taxonomy): Eukaryota > Metazoa > Chordata > Mammalia > Chiroptera > Miniopteridae > Miniopterus > Miniopterus natalensis. The sequence continues at coordinate 146,910,621 of NC_142082.1, forward strand.
AAAAAACTAAAGAGAGCTGAAGTGTAACAAAACTGCAGACATCTGTGATATAGCAAAAGAAAACTGGGTTCAGTGTTCAGTGCTAAGTTTAAAGCCCAGCTCTGCCACCTCCTGGATATGTGAACTATAGCAAATTAACAACTTACTGAGCCTCAGCAAATTTATATGCTCAATGCGGATAATAATACCTCTTATGTAACATGGATGCTGTGAGGATTAAATGAGCAAATATATGAGAGCCTAGAAAAGTACCTAGAACATGATAAGTATTCCATCCAAGTGTTTACTCATTTGTTTATTCAAAATGATCTATAGTTCTGGCATTTCATTATTTCAAATCAGATTTTTCTTTGAAATCAGTCTAACCTCAAAAATATTTTATAAAGTGCAAATTAAACTGACAAGTGCTCCATGTTCCAACAAATTGGCACATTTTAGAAATGAGTAGATGACATTTGCTGAGTTTATACTATATGTAAGGCACTATCATAAATACTTTACCTACTTTATTCCTCACAATAACATAATGAAGTAAGAACTATTATTATCTCATTTTATAGATGAGAAAATGAATGGATAGAGAGTTAAGAAATGTGGTTATTATTTCATTCTGCTAGTAAGGTCCAGAGATTGGTACTTAATTGTAATACATTGCTGGTAGGAGTATCAATTATCATAACTTACAAGGTCATTTGTATCTCTAAAACTTTTTATATCTTTACAATTTATCTCTCATAAATTCTGGGAGCAGAAAACATGATAATGGAAGAATGTTGAAATTCCATGTAATTTTGCTATGATTTAAAGTAATGACTGCTGTTTAACTTACAGGCATATAAGTATGTTTAGTCATAGAACTGTAGTCAAAGTTCTTTCAATTCCTCTAATCTAAACTCTTTATTTCATTTGTATGTATTTGAAACTACCACTAGTTCATGGCACACTCTGGGTAAGAAACCAGATCCCTCACTCCTTGCCATGCTCTTTCCCACTACACCACACTGCCAAACAAACTTACTTTGCCATTACTTTTATTTCTTGATCAAACTGTTGTTTCAGTTCTTCAGTACTAATGTCAACCACCTGACAAAAATAAAATAATATGCAATATAACACAATACAATAACACTAAGGCTCCTAACGATACAACATGGCTCAAGAGATCAATTGGCCAACACCTCTTTCCTTAAAATAGTAAGGCATTATTGTCCCCATTTTATAGAACAACTACTAAGAACCAGATACATTAGTGATCTGCTTCAGGTCTGATGGCTGGTTAGGGAAGGAAAAAAATCTTATAAACCATATAACCATACAAACCTCATTGAGTTATTGTGGGAGCAAAAAGTAATATGAGACTTCACTGCATAAACATTTTGAAAAAAATTCCATGGAGCAGAAAACATATGATAATTTCAAGGAAAAAGGGAAAAATAAAACCTTCAAAAGTATTTTTAGCATATATAAGAGGATGACTATCTTTACCATATAAATATGTACTATATTGATATTTTTAGAATATAACAACAAACTTAGAATATAACAATCAGTAAGTAAAAGGTGAATACCCTAATAGGAATGGGAACAAAGGATACAGATACGAAATTTTTCAATTTTTTTCTTAATGTACATTTTATTTTTAAATGAGAAAATACAAGAAAGTTATTTTTATAAAATTTTCTTAGTATCTTATTTTAATCTTGATTATGCATGAAGCACTGTGTAAAGCAGGGCTTCTCAACTTTATTCTGTGTTTCCCATAATTGTATGTATAATTGTACGTATGTATGCATAACTACATTTTTGTAGGGATAGGGCCCACAGCTTTCAACAGATTTTTAAGTGTTAAGAACTACCATCTTAAAATGATGTTTATTTAAAGAAAATATGCACTGAAATAATATATTTCCTAAAGATTAATTTAAAACTTATATAGCACACTAGGAAGTTACTCTTCCTTAAATCATTTTATTACTGAAAATGCAACTTACTGCCGCAAGCCTCTTCACAGCCACAGTTCTGTTGTTCACATAGCCTTTATAAACAACTCCAAATCCGCCCTCTCCCACTTTGTTGCCACCGACAGAAATGGGTCGTTCATCAAAGTTATTTGTGACATCCTTTAATTCATAAAATGAAAAACTGTGAAAACCTACAATGTCAATAAAGGAAAAAAGTGATTCAATAAAAAAGAAATTAGTTTTAATAGTCTGAGCATTTTCTTATTAAATATTTTATATTTAAATACTTATTACTTGTATTAGGCACACTGGGAGAGAGCAAAACCATTTTTGAATAAAAATTTCAATCACTTATTTTCTTTACAAAATAAATATTTACTTATTGCCTCTACTCACTGATAACACACTGACTTACACAATGAAGACGGTGCTTAATAAATCAGGAGGGGAAAAACCTATGAAAGCGCTATTGCCAGTGTGCAAAAAAGGAGAAATTTATTTTTAGCAGTAATGGTCTTAATGACACACTACTAGTGCAGTGATTTTCAACCTTGTTCATCTCGTGGCACACATAAACTAATCACTAAAATTCTGCAGCACACCAAAAAATATATTTTTTGCTGATCTGACCAAAAAAAATAGGTATAGTTTTGACTCATTCACACTGGCCGGCTATTGCTGTGTTGGCTGTTGCCATTTTTTTATTTGACAACCTAACGGAAAAGAGGTCAGTGCCCCTGACTAAACAGTCAGGTATTGCATGTTTTAAAAATTCTTGCGGCACACTGGTTGAAAATTGCTGCACTAGTGGAATGCACTATGTGCCAGTGATACTTACGTGTATCGCTAACTTCTAAGCTTTCTGGACTTGAGGAGTCAGGTGGCATATAATTTTGTTCAGGATTCAGCACAGGTATCACAAATGCCCTGTCTTTGTCACAGAGAGGCATCTGATTCTGCTCAACTGTTACAGCTTCTTTACAAGGCAGTGTTTTAACAGTTTTGGGAACAGCATCTGTCAAATGAAGTAAGATACAGGTTGCCCTCCCATAGAAATAGTGTTTGTGAAAAAGTTAATCTAGGAACTTGGTTTATTTAACATCATTCCACTTTCCACATCAGCCCCATATTCTTGCAGCACACATAAGAAGCTACCTATTAAGAATTTTGTTTTGTTAAAAACAGGCAAGGTAGAGTTTTCTAAATGTGGTCTATGAGCCACCTGCATCAGAAGCACTGAAGTACTTGTTTAAAAACAAAGACCTTGAACCCAATTCCAAAATTCTGATAATGATATTGGTAATAGAGCCCAGGAAACTGTTTACAAAATCCCAGATGATTTTATTTTTTTAAAATATATCTTTATTGATTTCAGAGAGAGGAAGGGAGAAGGAGAGAGAGAGACAGAAACATCAATGATGAGAGAGTCGTCATTGATCAGCTGCCTCCTGCACGCCCCCAACTGGGGATCGAGCCTGCAACCTGGGCATGTGCCCTGACTGGGAACTGAACCTCGATCTCCTGGATCCTAGGTTGATGCTCAACTGCTGAGCCACGCCCAGCCAAGCCCAGATGATTCTTATGCACACTGAAGGGTGAGAACCACTGGTGTAAATGACATCAAAGGGGAAAAGTAAGGTTATAAAGAAGGCAACACGAACCTACCAAAATACAGTGTAGGGAAATCATGACCACAGAGTCCCATTAGGGTGGAAGTGGGGGGTGGAAAAAAAGCAAGAGCTAAAAATACCCAAATCCCCCAAATAAAAACAAATTCCCATCCTTCTAAACTTCTTATTGGCACCAAACTACCTTACTTCAATGATGGGATCAGACTCAATCACGAAGCCTCCATCTCCTTAGCAGCAAGCAAGTCTGCAGTGCCCTATGTCTGGGGTACTTGTTAAGAGTTGGGGAGGGTTGAAAGAATGAAAAGGAGTCTCAAATATCAGGTTCATCTGCTATGAGAAAAAAGTAAGAGTAAGAAGAAATGGTCCTATTTCTGCCACTGCCTTTCCACCCTCACTGCTGATGCACTAGTCACACTCAGTTTACCTGGTAGCAAAAGACTCGCAGGGGCATAAAACTCATTTTGGATCAAAAGATCCACGAGATCACCAACTGTGCAATTTGTGGTGCCCCAGTCAAACAGTAATTCACCAGTGGGACTTTTTCCAGCTTGAAGTAATGCTTCAAATCTCCTTAAAAGCAACAAAGAAACAAAATTAGTATGTAAATAGAGTTAACATGAAAATAGGAATTATTCCCCCGTCCCTTTCTCCAACAGCAGCTCCTATAATCTTAAAGGGACAATAAGAAAACCAACAAGAATTACAGAAAATAGGAAAGATAGGCAGAAGGAAAAAAGATGCTGAAGGTGATGATAATATAAATTAACACTTACTATTTGCTCAGTAGGCTACAGGACATACACATATGAACCATTTACTTCAGAACGATGCTATAAATATCATACTAATTTACTAATGAGAAAGCAAGGCACGGAGAAGTAAAGTAACCAGCTCACAACCACACAGCCAATAAGCTGTATCTACATTGAGATTCCGAATTCAGATTTCACTTGACATAAGAGCGTGCTCTCAACCTAAGCTATATTACTTCCCTACATGACGTATTAACTTTGCTAGTCATATGATTTTTAACAAAGCAGCCTGCTTAAATAGAATATACGTAAACTTGGAGAAGTATTCCTTTGATCATAACTATATTTCTTTCCTGTCTGTTAATCCTCACCTGAGGATATTTTTTTCCATTAACTTTTTAGAGAGAGTGGAAGGGAGGGGTGGGGAGAGAGAGAGAAACATTGATGTGAGAGACACACATTGATTGGTTGCCTCCTGGGCCAGGGATCGAGTTTGCAGCTGAGGTACGTGTCCTTGACCGGAACTGAACCCACGACCCTTCAGTCCGAGGGCTGATGCTCTAACCACTGACTAAACTGCAGATCAGTTTTTCATTCCCACTTCTTTAAAAATTAGCTTTGAAAAGTAACATTTCTCTTTTTCTTCCAAATTTTTTATTTTGAAAAATTTCAAACCTACAGAAAAGTTGAAAAAGTAATACCACAAACAACCATTTACCCTTCATGTAGATTCACCAACTGACCAATTGATAACATTTTGCCATGACTGTGCTCTCTCCCTCTCTCCCTCTCCATCTCCATCTCTGTGTGTGTGTGCGTGTATGTATCATATGGAGGCACATAATGGCAGTTTGTACTATTACTGGTGACAAAGTTTGATTACTTGGTTAAGAAGGTGTGCTTTAGATTTTTTCTCTTTTTACAGAGAAATTTCTCTGTTTCCCTTTTATGCTTCATAAGTACCCTGTGGATAATACTTTCAAATCTTGTTTAGTCTTGTTCATCAATAACCTTTTACTTTGTGGTTTTTAAGCACTCCATGATGAGCCCTGCATGAATTAACTACTCACTGGTGATTGTAAATTGGTAACTTTCTAATTCTATCCTTCTTTCAATAATTATTTGTAATTATTCTGCAAAAAAGGGCTTTTTCTCCTCACCACCACTGCCTCAGCTATCCTCCAAAGCTTTTTCATAGTAATATCAATAAACTATCTTTAAAAATAGACGGTCAAACTTTAACTGAAGCTTCAGTTTAAAGATGTTCATCCTCCATATGAGGAAACATTTCCTGGAGTAAGCTATGGTTTTAGGTTCTTTATCAGGTTAATGCTGAAAATCACAAATACATTTCTTTTCCTCTTGCTTCTAAAGACAGATTTTTGGGATAGGTTTGAGCTGAAATAACTGACTAAAATAAAATCTGTACTTATAGTCTACACTACATCAAGCAGAGATGAAGACAGAGAAAAAATAGAAATTATCTGAAAATAGTGTTGAGAAATCCTGGCTAAGACCTAAAAATTCTGTTCATCAATGTATATACATTTACAAGCTACTAGGAAATGTCAATTTGAATTCCCAAAATACACCGTTAAAGTAAATTAGAGATTCACACACACAGAAGTTTAGGCTCCAGGATTTTGCCAGCAATTCTTATAATATTCTTATGTTACTTCAAACTGGGAATGACAGTATGAAGCAGCTGTTAACTCTACTCCTCAGCTTGCCAAAGAGAGAAACAGAATAAAAGCAGGAATCTTGATTCTAACCCAAACACTTATTTGCCAGATCACAATATTAGCATAGCTGAATGAAACACACATTGCAAAAAAAGAAGGGGTTACTTATTACCATGATCTCCACTGGAGGGAGGTTTATTTTCTGAACTGCAATATGAAACAGCATTTATACCTATTAATCATTCTAGATTGTGAAGTAAGACTTTAAAAAGAAAAAGAATTTCATATGTTACCTTATGTGAAACTGATTGTATCTATCATCACCAGATGGTTTTTTAATAGCTACCGCTAGCTTCTTCCATCCTTCTTGAGGATCAATATAATCTGACAGCTTTCTAATTAGTCCAACATTGAGGCAACGCACATATGTTGATGGTGTTATGGGTTTGTTCATCTTCTATTCCTATAATATAAAACATTCTCATTAAAATTTTACAGTAGTTTTAGGGATGACATCTGTAAGCTTATATATCACTCTTTGCTATAACATATGAATTGTTGGCAACTGATTACACCATAACAAAGGAACAGTCTGAAGTCAACTATAGTCGACCCTTGAACAACACGGGTTTGAACTGTGCAGGTCCACTTATATGCAGATTTTTTCAATAAACACTATAAATGTATTTTCTCTTCCTTACGATTGTCTTAATAACATTTTATTTTCAGCTTACTTTGTTGTAAGAACACAGTATATAATAGAAAAATGTAACATGTGTTAATTGACTGTTTATATTATCAGTAAGGCTTCCTGTCAATAGCAGGTTATTAGTAGTTAAATTTGGGGGCAGACAAAAATTACACATGGTTTTTCAACTGCAAAGGGGTCAGCGGCCCCTAACCCCTGCATTGTTCAAGAGTCGTCTGTAGTTGATATCCTAAGAAATTAAAATTGTGGTTTATTTATTTATCTATCCTCTGAGCTTGTTTTTTTACTCCACCTATAATATCAATTAAAAAATGAAAGGATTTTTTTTTTTTCCCCTGACACTGACATTTTCTGAGTGAAATTTACACAAAGGAGCAAAAAGTTTACTTTTTCAGAAAAATTCCTATGAACATGTTCAGGAATAAAATGCATTAATTTTATTTTACATAAAATAAATGTAAGATTTATTTTTCAAGTTAAAATAGTTTTATCAGTCAGTATTTATTTCTATTAAATATTTATGCAACACTCTTTGGTAGAAGTAAAAAAAACTAGATAACAATTGAGCAGATTGGTGTGAATACAAATTTATGGGGACTCCTTTTCCATAGGGCTTTCAACAGTTCCATTAATCCTTTTACTTGTCTTCACTCATTGTCCTTTGAGGTTGTTTCACACCTTTACATCTCTATATGTGGTTTTATTTGATCTCCAGGTCCCTCATTCTCAGCAGGTGGTTACCCTTCCTTCTAATTAATCAAGACAAATAAGTTCAAACCAGCCCGGCATGGCTCAGCGGTTGAGCATCGACCTAGGATCCAGGTGATCCGGGTTCGATTCCAGGTCAGGGCACAACTTGCGGGCTCCATCCTCAGTCGGGGGCCTGCAGGAGGCAGCCGATCTATGACGACTCTCTCATCATTGATGTTTCTATATCTCTCTCTCCCTCTCCTTTCCTCTCTGAAATCAATAAAAATATATTTGAAAAAAAAGAATATATTCATATCAAATGAATTAATAAAGCTTTATGACTGTGCTTCATTAGATCTCTGATCAGAGGAAGAGAGTGTAGAGGGGTGGAGGAAAGATGGACTTTGAGGTTGCATGGCCCTGGGTTCCAACTGTTACCAGGGCAATAACTCAATCCACTGGGCCTTGGTTTCATCTGAAAAACAGAGATGGTAATACCTAAGAGTTGCTATTAGGTTTTAAATCAGCAAATGCAAAGGACCTAATCCTGTCAATAATAGGTGATCAAAAAAATGTAGTGATGATTATTTTATGTCAGAAGTTATTCTTATGTCACATTTTAAAAAGAAGCCTGGCTGGCATCTTTCAGGGGTTGAGCCTCAACCTATGAACCAGGAGTTGCGGGATCGGTCCCCAGCAGGGGGCGTGCAGGAGGCAGCGGATCAATGACTCTCATCATTGATGTTTCTCTCTCTCCCTCCCCCTTCCTCTCTCTGAAATCAATAAAACATATATATATAAAAGATTAACACAATTTTTAACTTAAAAAAATGTACAGAGTTTTAGAACAGTGGTGAGGGTCTACCAAGAGGGCAGAAATAAGAGGTCTGAGAATATTGCTGCGCTTTCCAGACGGCGTCAGCCTCATTTGATCAAGCACAGCTGCCAGGCTGCCGGGTACGCTTGCCCATCGACAGTGCGCCTATCTGGCCCTTACAGCCCCTCCCGCCTTCCTCACCCCCCGACGCTCGGAAGCCGCAGAAACAATCTAATCAGAATCGTGCGGAGGCGCAGCGCCTTCCAGCCGCGAGCGCCTCCGCCCGGCGCGGCCGCGTTTCCTGGTTCTCACGAAAGGCGTTTCGTAAACGGGCCTGCGGAACACACCGCCGGGGGCCGAGGAGCGGCGGGCGCGGTCCGGCGCGGCCACGGGCTGGGCGCCGCCTCTCTCCGCCCCAGGGTCCCCCTCAGGGCCGCCTCGCCCTCTGACCCCTAGCGACCCGCCCGACGTTCATTCAGGGCGGCTCTGCCCGCGCAGCCCACTGCCTCTCTAACTTTTCCCACTTGGAAGGTAAGGCGATTTGCCTTCCGAAACGGTTCCTCCACCACCCTTGGGCGGAGGGCCGCGGCCGGGGCGTGGACCGCCAACCACGTGCGGGGAAGGAGGCGCACGCAGTCGGAGTCCCTTACCTGGCCAAGCGCGGGGACCGGGGGCCGGACCGGACCCAGCAGGGCTGGGGCTCCGGCTGAGGAACCAGCGCAGTGGGAAGGGGCGGGGCGGGGCGGGGCGGGGCGGGGCGGGCCCAACCCCTGAGGCTCCGCCCCCAGCCCCGTCCGGTCCCGCCCTCCTCTTCCTTTTAGAGCCTTCCTGCGGCTCCACAGTGTGAGAAATTCAAGGTCTCGCGTGAGGCGCCACTTTAAATGGGAGCCTGCCCCTTTAAATACGCCTCTGTCGGAGGCTGAATATTTTGTCTTCCGGCGTGCGCGCGGCGTAGGGCCGAGTAATGCCTTCACCGGGACGTGAGGTAGACGGGGCGGGCTTCCTGCGCGATCGCGGGCTTGTGTAGGGGCGATGACGGGACTGGCATTGGGGGGCCCCGACCCTTCACCCCCAAGAGGAGGCGACGTGGGCTAATCGCGCCTTGGGACCGGCGGCTGTGGGGAGGGGAAGCAAGTGGAGATGCTGGCGGTGTCTGGGGTCCTTTTGGACGCGCCGGAGGCCACGCGGCCGCAGATTTTTGTTCGGTGGCCGGGTGACAGGAGTGGGAAGTGGGAGTGAGCCCCGCCGAGCTTTCGCAGTTAGTGAAGAGCACGAGGGAAAGGCGCCGCCTTCCTCCATGTCTGATCTCTTGCCAGGATCAGCCGGCACTGGCAGCTCCCCCGCCCTGTGTGAAATTGCCACCCCGCCTCCGCCCGCGCCGCGTCGGCGGGTCCGCGGCTGAGGGACGCCGCACGCGCCCGCCGAGCTCCTCCTCCGGCTGGGAGCCACTGTTTTACTAAGATGATTGCTTATCATTAAATTCCTCTTTGAAACGTTCTCCCCAAGTTCTAGCTTCCTTCTACTCTTCCCTTTCCTTTTCACTGGGGAAAGAGTGGATTGTTATTTTTTTCAAGGCCAGGCCTACAGCTGTGCTCTTGATTGCATTGCTTTCTAGTTCCTCCTCCTCAGATTTATCTCGCACAGTGCCCTCCGTCGTCTTCCTAAAACATCTTTTAGGATTGTCAGTTTCCTGTCCAAACACCTCCACTGGCCGGCCGCGGGCCACTCAATGGATTCTAAGTCCTTGACAGGGCATCGAGTGTCTTAGATAGGTTGTCACTAATCCAGCTGTATTTTCCAGAACTGTACTAGAAAACATTTTCTAGTTTTCTACTGCTCTGTCTCTGGGCTGTGCAGTTTTCTCCAACACAGTGCGTATTTTGTTTGTGCATTTCTTGTGATAGGACTCGGCCTCATTTCTGTTGCTTGGATAATTTTGAGGAGTTAGATGGCCCCTTCTTGAATGTTATGTCTCTACTGGTTTATCACAGGCAGAAGTGACCTCTGTTTCTTCCTCTTCACTCTTATTTTGTACTAGTTTCATTTATTAAACAGCCACGGTTGCTTGCTTGCCTGCTGTATGCTTGACAGTGTTCTAAGTATGAGATGATCCGTGAGTAAGGCAGACAGGGTTCTTGCTCTCATGGACTGAAAAGGAGAAAGAAAACTAAATAAATCCTGCAAACATTTATTTTTTGGTTATCCACAACTTTTCTTTCTGGTAGCTAACTGACTGTCTTTTTGTTTCTTTTGTAGGCATTGTCATTTAAGAATGGAAGGGGATACAGATTTCAGAAAAAGGTTTAGTTCTTTGTGTTTCATTACCGATCATGTAGGATTTCTTGGCACTCTGAAAAGCTCACCAAGTGACTTTGTTGTTATTGAGATTGATGAACAGGGACAGTTAGTTAATAAGGCCACCGATGAACCTATTTACAAGGTTAGTCAAGTACTGCCTGAGCCAAATAATTTTGCCAAGAAGACAAAACTAGGTTTTCAGAATTTATCCTCTGAAGAGGGAAACAACCAGCAGCAAGTCAGTACTTTGGTCCAGTGCTCTGATGATGACCAAAATCATCACTGTGGTTCAGAAAAGAAAGATACCAATGATGGGACTTCCAAAGGTGAAGAAGAAAAGGCTTATGCATTAGGCTCTTTGTTAGATGAAAAAACTAATGAGCTACTGGATCAGTTTGCCTGTGATATAAAAGAGAAATGGAATTGTAAAAGTGAGCTAACTGGGCCGTCTCCTGAATTCTCACTTGGCAGAATCCTTGATAAAAACCAGAGGGCTATTTTGCATAGTGCGGTTCGACAGAAATTTCCTTTTTTAATAACTGTAGGAAAAAACAGTGAAATTGTTGTAAAACCAAATCTTGAATATAAAGAACTCTGTCACTTGGTATCTGAAGAAGAAGCTTTTGACTTTTTTAAATACTTGGATGCAAAGAAAGAAAACTCCAAATTTACCTTTAAACCTGATACAAACAAAGACCACAGAAAAGCTGTTCACCATTTTGTCAACAAAAAGTTTGGAAATCTTGTGGAAACCAAATCTTTTCCTGAAGCTAATTACAATGCTGGTAATCCAAATACAGTGATAACAGTAAGATTTCGTGAAAAAGTACACAAGCACAGGAAAAGGTCTGTTGAAAGCCAGGAAAGAAAAGTTATATACACAGGTAATTTAATAAATCATTACCATTTTCTTTGGTAAACTTAGTTAAAATTGTAACTCAGTGAAAAACCAGTGAAAGCTAAATAATTCTAATGAATTGAATAGACGTGTCCAGAGGCATACTGGAACAAACCTATGGTCTGTTATTTAATGGAGGGTAAAGACTTTCAAAGTACACTAATTGTAGGAATTAACACTATTGGTGACGGTGTGGTTAACACAGACATTTATAGTTAACAGTCACAAATATATAAGGTTGAAGCAGTTATTTTGTGTTTAATAAGTTTTATTGGAAGTAAATCTTGATACTACATTTTGGAAGTTATCTTAAATAGAATTAAGTATTGGGAGATAAGGATAATATGTTTGCTGTACTTGGGAAAGTGAAGACAATACCTTGTATTCTAAAACAGCTCAACCTCACTACCCTGAAAATTTACAGGGAGCTCCTTCCTTTGGCTGTGTCAATCTTTTAGAGAAGAGGTTCTCAAATGTTAGCATGCATTATAATTACCAAAAGGGCTTCTTAAAACAGATTTCTGAGACCTATTCTCAGAATTTCTAATTTGGAAGATGTGGTGTAGGGCTTTCACAAGCTCCCAGGAGATGCTTTTTCTGCTGGCCTGGGGACCACATTTTGGGAATCACTGTTTTGGGGGATATATTCCATTCCTAGAATGGGATGGAACTGATGAAATCTCACTCTGCAAGTTTGGCTGACCACATTTAATTGGCCTATATCCTCCATGAGGGGTGAGAAATGTTTCAGATGATCATGTTTATAAATTTATATAGCAAAGCATTTCAGATAAAAGCAGTAACCTAAATTTGCCCCGATGTGTGTGGCACAGGAACAAGATTGTACTTTGTAGGGATTCTGTGGTGTAAATGAAGAGTTTGGACCTTGGAGCCAGGTGGGTTTTATTTTCCATTACAAATTTAGTTCATAAAAAGATTTATGAACTTTTAAATATCTTTAAGACTTAGTTTCTACAAATGTGAAAACGGAGAGAATAAATACCATGGGCAAGTTACTTAACAATTCTTAATTTTTGATTGTACTTTAAAAATGGATAATAGTAAAGTATAGTTCACAATGATATTCTAAGGATTAGAGGAAATAATTAATGAAAATGTTTAGTATATAATAGGTACTCAGGTGTTGGTGTCTTCTCTCCTGGAAATCTAATTGCGTGACTTGTCTTTTCCATGAGAAAGCTGCTAGTATATGGGACTGGACAGATGAGGCATACAATAAATGTTAACAGGTAAATCTATTTAGAAGGAAAAACAAAACTAGCATCACATGTACGGGGAAGAATTGCTAATAGTGATTTAGGCATCTATAGATTTTTACTATTTGAAATTCTAAAAGTATTAATTTGACTTAATAAACCAAAAACATTGTGGAAACTTTTTACATATTAGTTTACATTGGTTTTTCAAAAATTATGAATAACTGGAGGGATATGTTAAAGGGAGGAACTGATGGTTCACCAGAGGTTAGTATGACGATACCAGCATACCTACAAGTCCAAGAACAAAGAAAAAGACAGGTAAACTTTGCCTATCACAAATTTTGCTTAGGCCAACCTTTTGTAACAACAAAATTAGCTCATGTTTAAAAAAAAAATCTTAATTAGTAGACTTATTAAGAAATAGAACACTTTAAAAGAACATATTTTTAAATTGTTGTAAAATGTACATAACATATAATTTACCATTTTAACTACTTTCAAGTGTACAATTCAGTGGCATTAAGTATATTCACATTGTTGTACAACCATTGTCACCATCCATCTTCAGAACTTTTTCATCTTTTCAAACTGAAACCTTGTTTCCATTAAACAATCACTCTTCATTCACCTCTACTACCAGCCAGTGGCAACCACCATTCTGCTTTCTGTCACTATGATTTTGAATACATTAGGTATCTCTTATAAGTGGAATTATACAATGTTTGCCCTTTTGTGATTGGCTTATTTCACTTAGGTTAAGGTCCTCAAGGTTCATCCATGTTATACATGTGTTACAATTTTTTTCTTTTTAAGGCTGAATAATCTTCCATTGTATGTATATATCCCATTTTCTTTATCCATTCATCTGCCAATGGACATGGGTTGCTTCTATCTTTTAGCTGCTATGAACATGGCTGTAAAAATATATGTGCAAGTCCCTGTTTCAGGTTTTTTTGTGTGTGTATACTACAAAGTGGAATTGCTGAATCAAATGCTAATTCTATGTTTAATATTTTGAGGCTGTGCCATACTGTTTTCCTAGAACACTTTTTTTGCAGATAGCCACCTTCTCTTTGTGGGCTTACATGATCTCTTCTTTGTGTGTGCATGGAGAAAGAGATTAAGAGAAAGCTATGGTATTTTTTCTTATAAGGACACTAATCCTATTGAATCAGGGCCCCTCTTATGACCTCATTTAATCTTAATTACTTCTATAGAGGCCCCGTCTCCAAATACACTGAGGTTAGCACTCTATCATATGAATTTGAGGTGGGGATTACAGATATTTTGTCCATAACATATAGTAAATTATTTTTGTTGTTTTATGTCACTAAGATTTGGGTTGATTTCTTGTGCAGCATTAGAAAGCTAACAGAGACTTTGGTACCAGAAATGGGTTGCTGCTGTAAGAAAAGCCTAAAACCTGTGATAGTAATGCTGTTGAGACCTGTTGGCAGGCAGAAGTTTGAAGGTGCTTAAGGGAAGCTGTCAGTGGGAGTTTAAAGGAAAGTAAGGAAAATTTATTAGAACCTGGAAGAAAGGGATCCTTGTTATGTAGCGGCAGAAAGTTTAGCAACACTGATGCCTGCAATAAAATTGGAAGTAGAAAATGTATCTAAAGAAGGGATGCCCTAACTAAAGAAATTTGCTGGCAAAATGTCAAAGGTTCCACCTAGCTTCTTTTTATTGCTTATAGTAAAATTCTAAAGGAAAAGCTGTTGGATATAAAGGAGCCAGAAGTGCTGGGTTCAAAAATAATTTTAAATAATTCCCAGCCTTTCTGTATGTCACATGATGTTTAAATTAAAAAATAAAAAAAGCTTCCAGGCAAAGAAAAAGCCATGGCAGGTCTAACAAGGAAATCTAGGGTGTGATTATAAAATCCTTTGTTAAAACTTTGGAAAGATGTATAGCAGTGTCTCAGAGAATGGTTCAGACCGACAAAAAGCCCTCTAGGGACTTTAAGGACATGTCTCACGAACTCCCTGTGTTAAACAGTAATTCTTTTAGGAATTTAGGGGTGTTTTCCCTTTGTAGCTTCAGCAGAAGCCCTAAGTAGAAAATATCTTATATTGACAAAATGTATTTTGATCTAATAGAGTGAACCTAAAGAAGACCCACAGTTTTGAAAGGGTCAAAGGCAGTACAAAATAAAGAGAAGCCTTTGGACGCCCAGATGTTTAAAGGCAGGAATTAGCCTGGGAAAACTACTCTTCTGTAAACAGGCTCTATAATGGAAAAGGAAGATTCACTCAGAGGGCAGAACTAAGACCCAGAGGTCGTCCCTAGAGCCAGAGCTGTTGAATTGTGAAGAGTGAATAGAAGTATGGCAAATAAAGTGGAAGGAACACATATTTTCGACAGGGAGACTGATGTGCAAGAGTACAAAGCTATAGGAGAGAGGAAACAAGGTGGCGGCGTAGGTAACAGCTGCTCCTGCCACCTCCCGCAGCCACATCAAAATTACAACTAAAATACAGAACTACCATCACTCAGAGCCTCCTGAGATCTGGCTGCACAGAAGTCCTATAACCAGGGAACTGAAGAAGCACCGAGACCAGTAGGAGGGGTGGAGATGCGGACCGACTGGGGCTGAATCTCGGAGAAGCGGCCATGGGCCCACACCCAGTGCCGTGGGTAAACCCAAGAGGACATCTCTGTGGTGGAGGTTTCCTGGAGGAGTGAGGGGTCCAAGCCCCACAGCAGGCCCCCAGCCCAGGGCTCCAGGGCCAGGAAGAGGAGACCTCACAACTCCGGGCTGTGAAAACCAGTGGGGACTGTTGCTGAGGGTCACAGAGGGTGCAGGAGCCCCAGGCTTTTCTCTTAAAGGGCCCGCGCACGGACTCAGACGCGGTCACTCTGAGCCCCAGCACCGGGCAGCAGCCTGAAAGGAACCTGGGACACTTGGGGAGGAACTAACCTGCCTGAAGTTGGGGCAAGAGGTGGAGGGGCAGCTTTCTCCCAGGCAGAAGAGCTTGCAGAGGCCATTGCTCCTTTGGCCAGTCCTCCCCACACACAGCTGCAGGCAGGTGCCATATTTGAATCGTCAGCACCTGACTCACATCTTTGGCCCCTCCCCGTGATTCCCGGAGGCCTCACCCCTCCCCACCTGTAGGCTCACCCAAGCCATTTCCAGTGGCTTTTCTGTGCAAGTGGCCTCTCGAGCCTCATGCTTAGGATTTTCCTAAAAATCTCTCAAACAAGCAGTAGTGGGCCCCATATGCCTTGATAAGTGGCCCCAGGCCTGGCACTAGCAGCAGCTGCATTGGCTCATAGCTTGGCCACTCCTGGACACCTCTAAGCCCAGCACAAGTAGCAGCCAACTACAGTTTGCTGTATAGCTCATGCTGGGTGGCCCTGGGCAAGGCACTAGCAGAGGCTGACTTTGCACCTCCCGGGAGGCCCCAGAGATAGTGCACCCAGTGGTCAGACTCGACCACACTGGATTACAACCCTACCACAGCCATGAGTGACACTCAAGGGGCTCACTTGGTGAACACCAAAGCTCCACTGCAGTAAATCCTGCTCCATAGGGATGTCTCTAGCACAGCAGCTCTTTGGCTGTAGTTGCAGCTGGTCCTCACAGCTGATAGACCTGGGAGGGTCAATTCCTCCCAGTGATGCCAACAGCACCCAAGGCTCAACTACAACAGGACAGTGCACACAGCCCACACAGGGGAGCACCTAAAAGGCCCAGCTCAGTTGACTGGGGAGGCTGAGCCACTGGACCCTACAGGACACCTACTCCACAAAGCCACTCTACAAATTCCAGGAGACATAGCAGCTCTACCTAATACATAGAAACAAACACCTGGAAGCAGCCAAAATGAGGAGGCAAAGGAACATATCACCAAGGAAAGAACAGAAGAAATCTCTAGAAGAGGAATGAAATGAAATAGATCCAAGCAAGCTAACAGATACAGAGTTCAGAATTTTGTTTATAAGGATGTTTAAGCATACTATTACAAAAAATAACTGAGAAAATCGATATAATAAAGTACCAATTTGAAATGAAGGCTACACGAACTGAAATGAAGGATAATTTACAGGGAATCAACAGTAGAGTAGAGGACGCTGAGAATCAAATCAGCAATTTGGAACATGAGGAAACAAAAACCACCCAACCAGAAGAGCAAAAAGAAAAAAGAATCCAGAAATATGAAGATAGTATAAGGGGCCTCTGGGACAACTTCAAGAGGCCCAACTTCAAGAGGCCCAACATTTGTATTATTGAGGTGCCAAAAGGGGAAGAAAGAGAGCAGGAAATTGAAAACCTATTTTTAAAAAAATTACAGAAAACTTCCCCTACTGGGGGAAAGAAATAGACTTAAAAGTCCAGGAAGCACAGAGGGTCCCAAACAAGAAGAACCCAAAGAGGCCCACACCAAGACACATCATAATTAACATGCCAAAGGTTAAAGACAAAGAGAGAATCTTAAAAGCAGCAAGAGAAAAGCAGTTAGTTACCTATAAGGGAGCCCCCATACAACTGTCAGCTGATTTCTCAACAGAAACCTTGCAGGCCAGAAGGGAGTGGCAAGAAATATTCAAAGTGATGGAAAACATGGAACTACACCAAGATTGCTCTACCAGCAAAGCTATCATTTAGAACTGAAGGTCAGATAAAGAGCTTCACAAATAAGAAAAAGCTAAAGGAGTTCATCACCACCAGACCAGCACTATGGGAAATGTTGAAGGGTCTTCTTTAAGAAGCAGCTAATGAACAAAAGAATCTGATGAACTAAATAGACCCAGAGACATTGATGAATGCAACAGACGATCATATTTCAGAGGGAAGAGAGAAGGGGGGTGGGGAGTGGGAAGAGATTAACCAAAGAAGTTATATGCATATATGCATAACCCATGGATACAGTCAATAACGGGGTGAAGGCCTGGGGAGGGGGTGGGAGCACACTGGAGGGGCTCAATTGGGGGAAAAATGGGACACCTGTAGTACTTTCAACAATAAAGATAAATTAAAAAAAAAAAGTACAAAGCTGTACAAGGCACTTGTCCACCAAGGATTATGAGGAATTCTGTGTCAATATTATAGGATATATGAATGGAAGTGGCACATGTTGGGACTGAAAAGGGAGATTGGGCATTATATGAATGCCAAATTAAGGAATTTGAATTTTTTCTCTAAACCTTTAATGAGCCAGTTAGTATTTTTAAAGTGATGGCTGTAATCTATAACACTGATTTTGTATTTTTATTAAAAAATACTCCTTATTTAAATTAATAATTTGATTCATTATATTAATTTGTTAGTCTGCTAAGAATATACTTGATGTGTGATACTGCTTTCTTTGTAACCAAGGATTTTTTTTTTTTTTCCAGCCTTTACCCTACGAAAAGAAAATCTAGAAATGTTTGAAGCAGTTGGTTTTCTAGCTGTCAAACTTGGTGTGATTCCCTCAGATTTTAGTTATGCAGGCCTTAAAGACAAGAAAGCCATCACCTATCAAGCAATGGTTGTTAGAAAGGTGACTCCAGAGAGGTAATAAAACATTACTTGATAAGAGAGAACTTATTTCATCAAGTAAGTAAATGTAAGGTTAAACTCAGAATAATACTAGAAGCATGTTAATCTCATTAATTAATTTATTGAGTACAGGCTTACCAAACAGCACATTCTGCATTGATAATATAATTATCTTTTATATAGTTATGTCTTAAATTTACATGGCAAACATAGGTAGTTTTAGCATAAAAACTTTGAGAAGTGGCTGGTTTTTAAGTAATCAAAATTGTTTCTAGAAATCCTGTTCTATATTCAAATTTGCGTTTATATTCAGGACAGTGTCTTACAAATATTTATTTCTAATTACTATAATACTTTTATACTTTTATTGTTGTGCTTCCTTATATTTAAAGTAAATCTTTGTTAAATAGAAAGTAAAGCACTAAAATTTTGCCTCCCTTCAGCATAATTGGTCATTAAAAGTATTTTTTGTAATTGTTAAAGAAATACATGTTCATTGTAGATTTAGAAAATAGAAAGATGTACTATGTAAAAAAGAAATGAAAAGTCACTAATAATTCCACTACTCAGAAAGAACCACAATAACATTTTGACCTATTTCCTTCTATACTTTTTTCAGAGACTAAACTACATATACACATTGTACAAACTTTTTTATATATATGAAAATCATATTGTATATGCAATTTATATTTTACTTATAAAAACTAAATGATTATGAGTTTTTAAAGAAAATTTATATCATGAAATATTTCAAAACTATTTCCATTATTTAGGCTAATTTGTTTAATGTTTCCCTAGTTTTGGATATTGAAATTTGCTTCAATATTTCACTGTAAATAATACTGTGATTAATATTGTGCTTAAATCTGTGCCTTGTAGATACTTTTCAAAAAATTGAATCTTTGAGCCAAAATTGAGTCTAATGTGATGTAATATTGACAATATTAATCTTTAGTCATAGATGTTTAACTATGCACTATTTGCAGGTAAATGTTTCTAAGCTCTAATATGAGGGATCAAAAAAAGTATATGATTTTGTCTTTATGGTCAAAAGTACAGTATAAGTAAGAGAGAAGGACTTTAGATGTTAAAAGGTATGTAGATGTTAAAAGCTAGTTTTTAACTACCAAAGGCAAATATTATTGGTTCCTAGGAGAGAGTTCTTTGATTTGCCTTATGGATGTGGGATTTTAATTATCTGTCAAGTAATAATAAGATTTTAGCTAGTGCAGAAAATCTGAAGCTATATTTGGAGGAGCAGTAAGCTAAGCTAAACAGTCTGTCTAATAAAACAGACAGTTACTATAAAGACTACAGATAATATGAATGTAAAGAACAATTTACATCAGTTCTTACAGAATCTTAAAAGTTATGCTAAAACAGTTGGAATCTATTAGGTGCTGGGGAAGAATTGAAAGTTTGAGTAAGAAATTGTTCAGAGCATAATTTTGGGAAAATTCTCTGGTGCTAGTAGTTTTTATTGGTAATGTTGGGAGAAGAGATACAGAGGAGAAAGGAACAAAATTTAAGGTTAAGAGGAACAAAAGAACAGTTAAGAAATTGCATCACTTGAACTAAGAAGCAAAAAAGCCTACATAGATTGAGTGATAGCATTAGTAATATATGTCCCAGTTCTTAAAATAACTGGTTAATATAATCCTGCAATAATGGGTTTTTAGTGCACATTTGTTGAAATAACATTAACTTTGGAAGATTCAAAAAAATTTTGTTTTAGTGTTGTGATATAAGTGATTACCTGGCAACTGTAATTTAAAACTTATAATAATTTTTGAAATGTAAGATTTAACTGAGTCTGTATGATTTATCATTTATAGGTTGAAAGATATTGAAAAAGAAATTGAAAAAAAAAGAATGAATGTGTTTAACATTCGGTCTGTAGATGATTCCCTTAGACTCGGTCAGCTCAAAGGAAATCACTTTGATATTGTCATCAGAAATTTAAAAAACCAAATAAATGATTCTGTAAACCTGAGAGACAGAATTTTGGAGGCCATAGAAAATGTTAAGGTAAGAAACCTCAATTTTAAGAGTATTATAGAGAAATCTTTATAGTCCCTCTATTTACATTGAAGTAAGAAGGGAAACTTTTTCTTTTTTACCTTTTCTTTTTATTTGCATGTATAATTTTTTAATTGATTTTAGAGAGAGAGAGAGAGGAATGGGGGAGAGAGAGGGGAAAACACTGATTTGTTGTTCCACTTATTTATGCATTCACTGGTTGCTTCTTGCATGTGCCCTGACGAGATCAAACCCACAGCCTTGGCATAGCAGGATGATGCACTAAACAACCAAGGTACTTGGCCAGGGCCTGTATAATTATTTTTTAAAATACTAACTAGAGCAATTTGCCTTATTTTAAAATTTTTCTTCTTAGTACATTTTTTGTATTGGGAAGAAACCCACTTTAATTAAAAAAGAAAATGTATGGAGTTTCCCAGAGATGGGGGAAAATAAAGCTATCTCTATAATAAGAATGTTTTTTAGCATCTGCCATATAGAGTAATATTTTAGGGAAAGGGATTAATTTTATTGGGAACTTTGCTCAGTAATTCTTTCCAGAAATCTTTGGTAATTTGGAAAATTACTTTTTAGAATTATACACAATCTTTTTTCTTTTCAATCTAATTTTGAATTTTACTTCTATGTATACAAATGAAAAGTCATATACATTGTATTATGTCTTACAATAAAAAATTACATAACATATATTTTTAAATGACATTTGCCAGGCATTTAAATATACATATACAACCATAGCCTTCAATTCTGATCACCTAGACTGTGGGTGTGCAATTTTTTTTCTATAAAGGGCCAGTAATACATATTGTTGGCTTTGTAGGCATATGGTCTCTATTGCATCTACTCTATTGCTATTGTGTGGAAGCAGCCATAGACAATACATAAATGAATGAACATGGCTACGTTCCAATAAAACTTTATTTACAGAAACAGGTGTTATGCCAAATTTGACTTGTTGGCAATTAGTAGTTTGCCAACTCCTGGTCTAGACCAGTAATTCTCAACCTGAGGGGCTTTAAATATTCTCAGCAGTCAATCTCTACTCCCAAACCAATTAAATAATAACACTTGGGGATGCAGTTTAGACATTAGTATTTTTTTAAAAAAACAACTCCCTAAGTGCTTCTACTCTGTAACTAACATTGAGAAACATTGACCTAAGTTTCTGACCACAAAGAGCTTTTTACACAATTTTATGCCTCCCCTCCAGGAAAACAAAAACTGGTTTTTAATTGATGTTATGCCTTATAGTCAGAAAAATACCTTCCAATT
This sequence comes from Miniopterus natalensis, assembly GCF_054644295.1. NCBI lineage: Eukaryota > Metazoa > Chordata > Mammalia > Chiroptera > Miniopteridae > Miniopterus > Miniopterus natalensis. The sequence continues at coordinate 146,932,079 of NC_142082.1, forward strand.
AAAGATTTTAAATCTAGCACATTCACCTCTGTATAGGAGTTCTCTTATTGTATACTCTATGTATAGTTTTGTTACCGGACAGCCACCCAGGTGGGAAGGGGCTCTCCCCTTCTTGGCTCTTGTCATGCTTGCAAGAAAGAATTCAGATGAGTGACAGAAAACAGTGTTGAAACAAAGCAAGTGAATATATTAAGAATACACTTGGCATAAAGCACAAGTGGGCAAACTCAGCTAGTCTGAGTGCCCCGCATGGTGGGGGTTCAAGCGTTTTATACTTTTCCCCTATAGGTTTAAATGTTCCCTTGCCAGATATCTTCAACAACAGACTAGATTTCAAGGTCTTCCTTTTACATTGTGTGGCTTTTCCCAGAATTTATGAGAACTTCTGGCGATTTTATCTTGGCAAGTCCCAAGACTGCTGACTTCTTTGTTCAGTGGGTGAGATTAAACGCCTCCCTTTTTCCCCCCTTTTCCCTTCTCCTGGCCCAGCAGCTATCTATCCTGCCTAGCAGTTTTTTCCTTTTTTTCTAGACTTACCTAAAATTCTTACCCCTCTGAAAAGCTGTTATTAAAATGATATTTCTTACAAAAGGGAGGAGGTGCTATATTGTGATTTATAAGAAATATATATTTGGTCGTTCATTTGACCAAAATATACTTTTCATATACATATTAGGTATTCATCCACAGTGCTGGGCTCACAGCTCTCAAAACCCTTGGAATTTCCGAAGTGTTGAGAATGATGGAGTTGTCTTTTGTTATGTTAATGAGGTGACTTTTGTAAAGCCCCTAAGGATAGGAGCTGGTTCCAATGGAGCCAACCTTGTGATTATAGGGTACTAACTTTTAGTACTACCCCCTGAACTGGGAGGGGTAAGGGATAGGGGCTGAAGGTGGAATCAACTGCCAGCAGCCAATGATTTAATCAGTCATGCCTCTGTAATAAAACCTCCATAAAAACCCAAAGGGACAGGGTTCCTTCAGAGAACTTCTGGGTTGGTGAACTCCTGGCTGGAGATGCAGGGAGATTGGTGTACTTGGAGAGGGCGTAAGAAATCTGCACCCCTTCCCACATACTTTATCTATGCATCTGCTCCATCTGGCTGTTCCTTTGTTACATAACTCTGAATTTATAATAAATTGGTGATCTGATAAGTAAAATGTTTCTCTGAGTTCTTCAAGCCTCTCTACAAATTAGTTGAACCCAAGATAGGGGTCTTGGGAATCTCTAATTTAAAGCAATTTGGTCAGAAGTACAGATAACAACCTGGACTATCAGCTGGTGTCTGAAGTCCAAGGAGTGTTCGTTGTAACCTTCAATCTCTAGTAGGTCATCAGAAGCACAAGTGCAGCCTGGGTTTGTGACTGACCTGGCCTCTGAAGGTGGTGGAGGTGAGGCAATCTTGTAGGACTGCCCTCTTAACCTGTAGAATCTGATGCTATCTCTGGGTAGATAGTGTCAGAATTGAATTGAATGGTAGGACACTCAGCTCATATTAGAGAATTGCCTGCTGGTGTGGGGACTCCCTCTCCACACTGAAATTGGGTGCTCAGAACACCAAAAGAGGGGTTACTCTGAACTCTGATAGCATTTATTGCCTGTCTCATTTGGTATTTATGGATATACAACTGCTCATTATAAAATCTCCATTCAGAATAATCTTAGCATTAGCCAACTTTCCTTTAGTTCTTATGATAAGGGAAGGGAGTTGAGAAGCCCCAAAAGTAAGTCTTTAAAGTTTTGTTTTAGGAGATTATGTCTCTGATTGCTATAAACCTTGTTATTTCCACCCCTAAGTAATTAGAAGGGGTAATTAAAATTCTTCTGGCTATTCTAGGATATTATCTGATTATTTTTATTTTTTTTAAAATTTGAAATAATTAAAATATTAACTATGAGACTTAGTACAAGGGAGTACTTACTTTATCTGCAATTGAATTTTGTGAATAGTATGAGGTAAGAGTGCCTTTTGCACCATGCCAATAACATATTATCTTAGCATCTTTTATTGAATAGTCCTGGAGTTGGTGCTCAATAATAATTGTTGAATGAATAAATATATACTCTCCTCATAAAGTGAGTATGGAAGACTCTTTTATCTTTCAAGAAACCGTCCAGGCCTGATGTTTTCTTTGTGAGAATATATTTAACCACTGACCAATGTCTTCAAATGGTTGCAGTAGTAAATTACAATTTTCTATTCTTGGTGAAGTGACACCATGCCATTGTCTTGGCCCAGGCTTTCAGAGACTGAGATGACTGAAAGATGAACTGAGTTTGAAAATAAATCTGTTTCTTATTCCAAGCATGTCCAGACAGCAGAGGAGTCTCAAAATCAGGAAGAGCTTCAGGGCAAAGATCAGATCCAATATAGGAAACCAGTTCATCCCAGTTTTCCCAGAACTTTCCTCGTTTTAGCACCAAAAGTCTCACATCCCAGAAAACCCTTCAGTAATGTGAATGAAAAGCTGACATTTTTAAAGCTCATCTTATTTTCTAACTTTTAATCATTCATTCTTCTTTCTATTCTCAGACCCTTTGGTCCCCACATGTATATTGCTGGTTGCAGGATTCTTTTATTAAAATAAATATGAAGAGAAAGACTTGATTACATATTCTGATGCAATAATTATATTTATTTGTCTTAGATCAGGGCTATAAGAAAGAACCATGGACTGGGTGACTTTTAAGCAATAGAAAATTATTTCTCCTAGTTCTGGAGGCTGGAGGCCTGAGGTTACAGTGCCAACATGATTTTCTCATTGTATTTGCACATGGCAGAAAGAAGAGTTAGCTAGCTCCGTGGTCTTATATTGTAATGGCACTAATCCTGTTCATGAGGGCTATATCCTCATGACCTAGTTATCTCCCCAAGTCCCCACCTCCACATACTATCACACTGGAAGGTAGGATTTCAACATACGAATTTTGGGGGGACACAGGCATATAACAATATATTTTTAATTAATTGATATTTTTCTACTCATAGCATAAAGGATTTGTGAATTACTATGGACCACAGAGATTTGGGATGGGAAAGAAAGTTCACACAGATCAAATTGGATTGGCTTTGCTGAAGGGTGAAATGGTATGTATTTTTTAAAAATATGATCTTTTCTACTTTCTCAGTTGTTCTTACTCATAAGATAGCTCCTTTCTTTCTTAACCCAGCATATATACACAGGTATGCACACACATACATGTATCTATATCACTGAACATACATTGAGCAGCTCCTATATTCTTGACATCGCATTATAAGAAAACAAACTGTATGTGATGTCCAGTATTGTTTGAGACTTAACAGAGAATTGACCAACACTCACCAAATTCTTAATAACTGAAGAGCGGATTTAGAGGAAACTTATACCCTACAATTATAGAAATCTGGTATCAGATTATAAAAAAGATAGGAATTCACCCAAAGCTAGAGACTAAAAAGGGAACAACAGATATAAAAAATTTTCTGACTAGTTTCAAATGAAACTATAAATGAATGTCACACAGAAGAAGCCACATTTGCCTAATTATGAAAATTATATATACACTTAAAATGTATATCTTATATTTTTAATTATATATTATATAAGTACACATATTTTTGCACTTAACAAAGTATACATAATAACAAAAACCTACAAATCTATAAAAATTATATAATTGGGCAGATGCAAGATTATTCATACGATAGTGTCATATTCACTCATTTGTGTTAAAATATGTTTCCCTGAATGGAAGAGAAAGGCAGTAAAAGCATTTGTGAGAAGCATTGTGCATGTGAATATTATCTTACATGTGGGAATAAGGTTGAGAGCTGATGATGTAGACCACATCTGCAAATTTGTAGTCAGTATTACTACTCAAATATACATATTTAGAAATAAATCGCAGTTCTAGAGACAGTGATAAAATACAGGAACTAGCAGATGTCTGTCTTTCTTAAGAACACCTTTTCATCTATTTAGGTTTTAAAAAAAAATATTAAAGTTAGCAATTTTTAAAAAGATTTTGGCAATTATTTTTAAGACCAAAGAATTCTGAGACTTGAAAACGTTAATGAAATTAGTGGCTTGCCAACCCTTTATGGTTGGTTCCTTCCGTATTTTTGTTATGTGTGTTAGTCAAGTCTGAGGTTTTTTAAAACTATTTTTATTTATTTGTTTATTTATTTACTTATTTATTTATTAAATCCTCACCTGAGGGTTTTTTTCATTGCTTTTCAGAGAGAGTGGAAGGGAGAGAGAGAAAGAAACATGGATGTGAGAGAGACACATCGATTGGTTGCCTCCCACTCGCTCCCTGGTCGAGGCTGGGAATCGAGCCTGCAACCAAGGTATGCACCCTCAACCAGAATTGAACCCACGACCCTTCAGTCCAAGGGCCGATGCCCTAACCACTGAGCTACACCAGCTAGGGCAAGTCTGAGTTTGTATCATTACTTTACTCTTGTATTCTTACCTCAATGATGGAGGTAAAGAATGACAGAAGAGCCCGGCTGGGCGTGGCTCAGCAGTTGAGCATCAACCTAGGATCCAGGCTATTGGGGTTCGATTCCCGGTCAGGGCACATGCCCGGTTTTGGGCTTGATCAATTACTCTCTCATCATTGATGTTTCTGTCTCTCTCTCTCCCTCTCCTTTCCTCTCTCTGAAATCAATAAAGATATTTAAAAAAAAGAAGAAAAAAAAGAATGACAGAAGAACTGTGGAAGGTATGGGAGAGCACTTTTTCTAGTCCATAATATTTTAAACTTTTGTACAGAAGTTTATTTCTAAAATTTAACATTGATTACTTAATTTTTGGAAACATAAAGATAAATTTGCAGCATCAAATAGCATTTGTTAAATGCCTGTATAGGTTTTTTTTAATTCTTATCTGAGGATTTTTTTACCATTGATTTTCAGAGAAAGTAGAAGGGAGAAGGGGAAGAGAGAGAGAGAGGGAGAGAGAGAAACAGAGACAGAGACAGAGACAGAGACAGAGACACATCCATTGGTTGTCTCAAGCAGGACCCTGGACCTGGACCAGGGATCAAACCCTCAATTGAGGTACACGCTTTTAACTAGGAATCGAATGGTAACTCTTTGGTCTGTGGGCTGATGCGCTAACCACGGAGCAAACTGGCCAGGGCTGTTAAATGCCTGTTCTTTTGAAGGTGCATATTTTTTTAAAAAAGTAAAGTCATTTGTTATTTTTATTTAACGTATGTTTGCTTGCTTGATTTTTAAAGGTGAAAGCTGTAAAATTATTTTTTACACCAGAAGATTTGGATGATCCTGTCAACAGAGCAAAGAAATATTTTCTTCAAACTGGTATTTAAAAGTTTCTTTACCGTGTACATAGCCATGCAGGATACATAACATAAATGTTAAGTCAGCAGGAGGGCATTCATTGCAACATAAACATGATAAGAAATAGATTATAATATATTGTGTATTTAATCATTTTATAATATGCCGTAGGTACTCCATTTTTGGCCCAATCTTAAGGACTTTTGTCTGTTCTAAATCTTGTTTGTGGGGATCGTGGAGGGGAGAGATGGCATCTTAGTTTTCCTTGACCTAAATTCTCTGAGGAAATGGAAGTTCCCAATTCTACACTGGTACTAATGGAAGTATGATTCACTACAGCTAGAGGAGATGGAAAAATAAACGAAATAAAAGAACATTTGTCATATCTGATACTTTGTGCATTGTTTTTGGTCTAGTTGCCATTCAGCCCTAAATTGCTGATTTTGAAAACTCTAGCTCAATAGGATGATATATATGCAGACTGCTTACTAGGAAACATTAATGAAAACAGGTTATGAGTGTAGGTTCTAGAGTCAGTGTACATGGGTGTAACTCTCAGTTTGAGTACTTCCCAATGGGTTTGTGCAGATGATTTAGTTTCTTTATCTGTAAATTGAAGCTAATGATGGTACTAAAAAACTGTTATGAGATTTAAATATAATAACAGATGTAATGCTCTTAAAATAGTGCCTTGCACATACTAAATACTGAATAAATATTACTTGTATTTAAATAGCAGCAATACCATTTTAGATTCAGTCAAATATGTGATCTACATATATGTGCACACTGAATTTCACTTATGTTGAAATTAAGGACATCAGTTTTCTAAAATCTTCATTGTTTTTAATTATGTACATATTATATGTATGTAATTCATAGGAGATAATTATTTTTATGCCACACAGCAATCTATAAATAATATGGACATTTCAGATTGTTATGAGTAATTTAAGTAATCCTAAAGAAAATTTAAAGTGACTTGTTTGCCTTTATTGTATAGTCCTGCAAAGATAATTTTCTTATGGCAATGATTTTTAAACTTTAATGTTTATAAAAAAACTGATACAGTTACTAAAATGCCGATTCTAAGGCCCTACCTGAATCAGCATCTTTACAGTAGAGTCTCTAATTTTAAAAAGCATCCTATCAGCGAGACCTAATAGTATGCTTGAGGGATCCAGATATCAACCCTTTATTATTCAAAAAATTATCTGTAAATGTCGATAATAGCTCTTTTTAAAATCTCTAGGCTCAGAGGTTTATTTAATGCTCTTTTTTGAAGTCCTCTTAATAACTGCAAATTAGTTTATTTTCATTCTGAAATAGGAATTACTAATATGCTTTTGTTATTTTTCTTTGAAGTAGGAAATGTGAGCGGATCATATGATTGATGATCTTTATTTAAAAAAACTCAAGTGTAGTTCGGTTTATAGTTGGTGCTGAACATCTTCATATTCAGGTGTAAAAGATAGCAGTTCATTGACTCAGTTTGAGAGCATAATAAAGGTCTTCATAACTGGCCTTTA